>NC_133368.1:806647-948050 GCF_049309525.1 Garra rufa | reverse complement strand
ATACATTATAAATACGCTTTGTATACATTTTTTTATATATTATTCATGTATTTTAAATAATTAATAAGTGTATTTTTTATTAATAAAAAACATGTGGGCAATACATTATAAATACGCCTTGTATACATTTGTTATATATTATTATTGTATTTTAAATAATCAGTAAGTTTATTTTTTATGCATAATTAGTATATTTAAAGGTTTATGAAATATGTTTCAAATGTATTATAAGTGGTAACAAAATACATTTTTGGAAATGCTGAGATAGTATGTTAAAAGCACGTTTTAGTTCATCTTCATGGTGTCTCAAAATAGCACAGTTGAGTACACTTAGATGATCTTAAGTTTATCTTAAGGAGTACTTAAGAATAACTTTTAGTATATTAAGTACAAAATCAGTGCCCGAAAAAAGAGCACTTTAAGTACATTAGGGAAGTGCACTAAGTGTACTTAAATTGTATTTTAGCACACTTTTTTCACACTTTGTATATTCTTTTAATATATTATTGTTATACTTTAAATTAGTCATAAATATATTTATAAATTTTTAAAAGTAGGGTTCAAGTGTATTTCTAGTTGTAACTAAATATATATTTTTAAATACAGATATAGTATGTTAAAAGCACATTTTAGTTCAATTTCATGGTGTCTCAAAATAGCACAGTTGAGTACACTTAGATGGTATTAAGTTTATCTTAACATATACTTAATACTATTTTTTAGTACAATAAGTACAAAATTAGTGTGCGAAAATAGAGCACTTTTAGTACATTACTGAAAAGTGTACTAAGTATACTTAAATAAAGTGCATTTTAGTGCACTTTTTTTTTACCTGGGCTTTCACGTCTCGATTTTACCTCGCCACAGGCCCCTTCTGCGGTTTGCGTGGAGGTTCGAGCGTATCAGTACAAAGTGCTCCCATTTGGCCTGGCCCTCTCTCCTCGCGTCTTCACGAAGGTCGCGGAGGCTGCCTTGTCCCCTCTTTGGCAGACAGGCATCTGTATCCTCAACTATCTGGATGACTGGCTTTTGATAGCTCACTCGCGGGATCTGTTGTGTGAACAGAGGGACCTGGTGCTTCGGCACCTCAGCCATCTGGGCCTTCAGGTCAACCGAGAGAAGAGTAAACTCTCCACAGTGCAGAGGATCTCTTTTCTCGGTGTGGAGCTGGATTTGGTCGCTATGACAGCCCGCCTCACCAAAGAGCGCGCGCAGTCGGTGCTGAGATGTCTGGATCTGTTCAGACACAAGACAGCGGTTCCTCTCAAAACTTTTCAGAGGCTCCTGGGGCATATGGCAGCTGCAGCCGCGGTGACGCCGCTCGGCTTGCTTCATATGAGACCGCTTCAGCACTGGTTACACGACCGAGTCCCGAGACGTGCATGGCACCGTATCACACTCCGGATTGGCGTTTCCCCGCAGTGTCGCCACCTATTCAGCCCGTGGTCAGACCCTGTCTTCCTTCGGGCCGGAGTGCCCCTGGGACAGGTGTCCAGGCATATCGTGGTCTACACGGATGCGTCCACCACGGGTTTGGGTGCTGTATGCAACGGGCATGCAGCTTCGGGCTCCTGGACAGGACCTCGACTGCAGTGGCATGTCAATTGCCTCGAGATGTTGACAGTGCTTCTGGCCCTCCACCGCTTCCGACCGATGTTGCGCCAGAAGCACGTGCTTGTTCGCACCGACAGCACTGCGACTGTGGCTTACATCAATCGCCAGGGCGGTCTCCGCTCTCCTCGCATGTCACAACTCGCCCGCCATCTGCTCCTCTGGAGTCAAACGTGGCTAAAATTTCTACGTGCCATCCACATTCTGGGGGAACTAAAACATGCAGGCGATCAGCTCTCACCGCAGTCCACCCACCCTGGAGAATGGCGACTCCACCCCGATACAGTCTAGTTGATTTGGAGTCATTTTGGCGAGGCCCAGATAGATCTGTTTGCCTCCCCCGAATCCTCCCACTGCCAGCAGTATAATTCCCTCAGCAGGGATGCTCTGGCTCACAGCTGGCCTCCGGGGCGCAAGTACGCCTTTCCCCCAGTGAGCCTCCTTGCACAGACTCTGTGCAAGATCAGGGAGGACGAGGAGCAGGTTCTCCTGGTTGCGCCCTACTGGCCCACCCAGACCTGGTTCCCAGAACTCTTTTCCCTCGCGGCAGTCCCTCCCTGGAAAATCCCCTTGAGGAAAGACCTTCTTTCTCAGGGGATGGGCACAATTTGGCACCCGCGTCCCGACCTTTGGAACCTGCACGTCTGGCTTCTGGACGGGACGCGTCAGACCTCACCGGCCTTTCTCAGGCCATGATAGACACGATCACTCAGTCCCGAGCCCCCTCTACGAGGCAGGCTTACGCACTGAGGTGGGGTCTGTTCGTCGACTGGTGCTCAAACCCTCAGAGATGCTCGATTGCAGCCGTGCCTTCCTTCCTGCAGGAGAAGTTAGAGCGCAGGCTGTCCCCTTCAACTCTCAAAGTCTATGTTGCCGCACATCACGATGCAGAGGATGGATCATCCTTGGGGAAGCACCCGCTGGTCGTTAGGTTCCTTAGAGGCGCGAGGAGGCTTAATCCTCCCAGACCGTGCCCCGTACCCTCTTGGGATCTCTTCGTCACTCTTCAGGGCCTGCGGGGAGCCCCCTGAGCCTCTCCCGTCAGTTGAGCTTAAATTCCTGTCTCTCAAGACAGCGCTCCTGACGGCTCTGGCCTCCATCAAGAGGGTAGGGGACCTTCAAGCCTTTTCTGTCGACGAAACATGCCTTGAGTTCGGGCCCGGCGATTCTCACGTTATCCTGAGACCCCGGCCCGGTTATGTGCCCAAGGTTCTCACCACGCCTTTCCGCGATCAGGTGGTGAACCTGCAAGCTCTGCCCTTGGAGGAGACAGACCCAGCTTCTGCGCTGCTGTGTCCAGTCCGTGCCTTGCGTATTTACGTAGACCGCACTCGACACTTCAGACGCACTGAGCAACTCTTTGTCTGCTTCGGAGGTCAGCAGAAAGGGAATGCTGTCTCCAAACAAAGGTTGGCTCATTGGGTGGTAAAAGCCATCTCCTTGTCTGTCTTGTACCAGGGACAGCCGTGCCCCTTAGGTGTGCATGCCCACTCCACTCGGAGTGTTGCGTCCTCCTATGCTCTGGCGCACGGCGCCTCACTAGCAGACATCTGTAGTGCTGCCGGCTGGGCGACACCTTACATCTTCGCCAGGTTTTACAACCTCCGTGTAGAGGCCGTCTCCTCCCGTGTCTTAACATAGACATCAGGTGAGCGGTAGGACGGCTGGTGTCGGCTTGCTGCGCCATTCCCACGTGGATCCGTGCGCTATTTCCCAGATGGTTCCCTCCGGCGAACCCTGGGTCCTCCATGCCCCGCAGTCAGGGCTAGATGCGGAGTAGTTCTGACTGTGTTCCTTCCTGGGTCTCCTTCGCCCCACAGGTAGTGGCCTATTTTATTTATTCCAGCGGAGAAGATCGCTGTTTCCCTCGTATATCCCTAGTATTATGGATATATTTAATTTTCTCTATTTCCACATGTAAAAGAATTCATGTGCTCCGCTCCCCCAACCCGTTCTTCAGTTCTCTGGCATCCCTGTGGGGCCCCTTATTGGTCCCCAGGGCGTTGGGAAGGTTACGTTACATATCCGCCTGCTGGCACGTAGGTCTGTGCGTAACGCGGCGTCAGGGCCGTGGCCTGTTCCAGATGGTCTATTCCCATGTAACTTCGGTGTGACTCGACTGAGGGGGAACGTCTAGGTTACGTAGGTAACCCTCGTTCACTGAAGGAGGGAACGGCGACGTTACATCCCATGCCACGACCCTGGCGTCGTTCTGACGCCGGCTCGATTCCGGCTCTTCAGCAAAATCCTGAATGAGTGGGTTGCAGCCGCCATCTTATATACCCGTATGTACGGGGGAGTGGCTTGGCATGCAAATACCACTTGCCAATTTTCATTGGCCTTTTGTATAAGGCTCAGAGGTGATTAGACTCTCAGGCGAGTTCCCATGTAACATCTCCGTTCCCTCCTTCAGGGAACGAGGGTTGCCTACGTAACCTAGATGTTTCCAATCAAAATAGCTAAATATTCTTAAAGGAGTAGTTCACTTTCACAACAAAAAAATTACGGATAATGTACTCAGCCTCTCGTCAATCAAGATGTTCATGTCTTTCTGTCTTCAGTCATAAGGCAATTATGTTTTCTTAGTAAAACGTTTCAGGATTTCTCTCCATATAATGGACTTCTATGGTGCCCCCAAGTTTGAACTTCCAAAATGCAGCTTTAAAGGGCTCCAAACGATCACAGCCGAGGAAAAAAGGGGCTTATCTAGCAAAATTATGGGTTATTTTCTAAAAAAATAATAATAATAATTTAACAAAATGACAATTTATATCCTTTTCAACCATAAATGCTCATCTTGTTAAGTTCGGCAAGACAAGCGTTTGAGATTAAAAAGTATATAAGTTGTAAATGTTTTTAGAAAATAACCGATCGTTTCGCTAGATAAGACTCTTCTTCTTCACGTGCAGTCATTTAGAGCACTTTGAAGCTGCATTTAAACTACATTTTGGAAGTACAAACTCGGGAAGTCCACTATATGGAGAGAAATCCTGAAATGTTTTCCTCAAAAAACACCATGTCTTTATGACTCAAGAAAGAAAGACATGAACATCTTGGATAACAAGAGGGTGAGTACATTATCTGTAAATTTTTGTTCTGAAAGTGACCTGGTCCTTTAAAACAAGATGCATTTTCTACATAAGATAAAATTATATTAGGCATTTAGTCAATGGGGTAAGAACAAGAATAGCCCTATGTCTCACTTCCTGCTTCCGGAACGCGGAGTAGGGAAAAAGAACTTCCGGTCATTGCTAGTTTCTAGCTTAACTACATTTCTCAGTAGCGTAGCGTGGTGGTAGCTTCGCTGTTGTCTGAAAGGGGTGCTATTATGCTTTTTCACTTTTTGAACTTTAGCCAGTGTGTGTATGTTTGGGCATAAAAAAAACATCTACAAAGTTACAAATCTCAAAGTCCACTCCAAACGGAGATATTTCGTTTTTAAAAAATCACTTTTCAAGAACTACAGCGAACGACTCGTTTGGACTACAGCGTTTGTTTTCCAGATGCAATGATGTCACAACGCGGTATCCCGCCTACTGAAATTCAATTCGTTGGCGGGTGGGGGATTCGCCTAACTTTACCCATGTAATATGGACAGCCGCTTTTGGGATGCTACAGCGAGCCGTAGGTCGGCTCGTTTAAACGCAGCTTTAACTAAAGGTTCGCGAACTGCTCCGGTAGCCGTGCTGAAGCAGCACCATTCACGTGTGTTGAACAGACAGAGGGTCCAAACACACGCAGATCCGCGGCTCATGTAGACACGAACTAGCACATGTCTACGCCGCGCCGTAGATATGTGCAGTATGTGGTAAGAGATTTATTTGTCATACAGTGTAGATAGCTTCACTAGCCTTATGGTTTTAGGCATGCAAATAATTAAATACATTAGCACAATAATGATAATATCACGTATCCGCGATCTCGTATGCTGACGAACAATAGCATATTATTTACTCACCCTTTATGCATCCTAGGTGTATATGATTTCCTTCTTTCAGACGAATGCAATCAGAGTTATATTAACAGGGCCATGTGAGGCAACGGGCCCCTGGACTAATGTTTTTTTCGTGGCACTGAATTTCACCTCAGCAGAATTTAGCAAAACAGCTTTTTTACTATTAAACACTGCATACTATAGGCCATTGCTAACTACTGGCAGACTACACTACTAACTACTTCGCCATAACTACTGCTTTATGAAGGTCCTCCATAACTGTACCACAGTACAATACAGACAGGGCCTAAAATTAACACTCACCAAGCTCCAAGTGCAAGTAAATATTGGCATTGGTGAGTATATGTAACCGTGCCAGTCTTATTAAAAATGATCTTTTCTGAAGATGAGATCATTGTGACTGGTTAGCTGTTCTGTTATAACCTAGAAGAGCGAATCAAATAGTGGAATACAAATGGGCTGATGGCTAGCTTTTATATCTTCTATAACTTTTTTAAAGATATTGCTGATGCTGCTTTATTTTAGTAGATTAACTTTTCTCTTCCTTATTATTCATAACCTAAGAACCTGGCGCCACACACCTGGGGTTACACCAGAACGGAACGCACACATCAGAGAGATCTGCATTTTTACGAGAGATGGATAGAAGAGAGACTGGCTTGAATTTGATACTTTACCTCTGTTTCACATACTTTTTGTGGTGTGTAATTTTTCCACGTTCAGGCTAACGGATTTGAGTGTTCATGTTTACATTGGGCATTCCCAACGATATACAATATTCTGTTTGTTTTGCTAATCATGCTAAAAACATGCAAGCTACATGCTAATAACATGCTAGAAGCATGCTAATAACTCGGTAATCATGTTAGAATCATGCTAAAAAACATACTAATCATGCTAGAATGCCAATTATGCTAGAAACATGTTAGCAACTTGGTAATCATGCTAGAATGATGTTAACAACACGCTAAAACTTTTTAAAGCTTTCAAACTTTCTGGTCCAGCTTTCTCAAAGTTTTTCTTGACAATCATTTTTTATCTAGTTTCACTTGCCCTGCCACAAAAATAAATAAATAAGTAAAACTGTTGCTGTTCTCGTTGTTTTCGATTCATGTTATCTTTTATTCCAATAAACAACCTTATGACACCAAACTTTTATCAAACAATTGCTGTAACCCCAGGCAGGGCTCGCAAAATTTCAAAATCTCTGGTGCCTCGCTCCTACAAACCTGTTTGTGATTGTTGACCCTGACCCGTTCGACTATGCTTCAGCCTTGTTGTCCTATTAATAAAAGCTTGCAGATGGATCCGCTTGCCTCTCACTCTCCGTTACAGTGGCGCCTCATGCAAACCATTTATTTTGGCAAATTCATTTTTCAGAAGTTTGTAGGTATGCGCATAGTCACAGTGTTTCTGAGGATTTTTTTGATTTGTTGAAATATATTGTGATATGAGTTTTGGCCATATCATCCAGCCCAATGTGAACACTTTCAAGGATTAAAAGAAAAAGATGATCACATGTTTTAGAATTGAGCAATAAAAGTGAATGGCTTTTGTTATCTTTGGGTTTAATGTTACTCAAATTTAGCTTCTTCTGTCATTAAAACCCAACACTGAAGTGTGTCTGGTCATGTGATCATGAGGAGACCAGCTCAACGTCAAATAAAACCACTTCAATGATGACACTTGTAGCACTTTCTTCATAAACACCAATCATTTCTGTAGAGCTGGACATTTTAAGGATTAAATGAGTCGAGCTTTGAGATTGAAAACCCACCTGTTTGTTTCAGACTAAATACTTCTTCAATCCTGAAGTCTTCACTCTCCTGTTTAATAAACATCATCTTTATTAACACGTGGATCTCAGTCACTTCAGCAGGAGTTTTTCAGTGTTTTGTCCTGTTTAAGACGAAGAGAACAATGAAGAGAAAACAAAATAAACCCTAAACCTCTGTGTTTCCAGTGTTGGGGAGTAACTAGTTACATGTAACGGAAATTGCGTAATTTAGTTACAAAATAAATGTAATTGTAATTAGTTACAGTTACTGAGAAAACACGTGTAATTAAATTAGTTACTTCTGAAAAATGCCAGCGATTACAAACGAATTACATCTGAATTATTTCACACACTCACCAACACTTACAGATCTATTTGACTTCTTTCATAAATTGCAATTAAATTGACTGCTCTAAACTGAGACACCAATGTTTCAGGAGTTTAGGACACAGAATAGGACACATGCTTATTCGATAACTGTTTTATTTCCTATTTGGGTTTTTAAATGAACTTTATTTATTAAGATTGTTTTTTCCAAGGCATTGTTAGATGCTTGTGTTTCCTGTCATAACTATGCAAACATTTAATTTCAAGCCCAGTATCACAGCTATTAAACTATTTCTCATGATGTTATGTTATGTTATGTCTTGTTATGACAGATAGTGCAACTGTGCTCTGGCTCCCCTCTCTCCTCCCAGCTCTTTCCTGTCATCTCTACTGTACTATCACAATAAAAGGCATAAAAAGACCCCCTAAAAAAAATTTAAAAAAAGTCTGAATTTGTGGTGGCTGTGCTTTAAATTAAATTATTACACGGTACTGTGGAATGCTTGATTCTGATTGGTCAGTCACGACATTCAGGGCAACTTAAGTCAGTGCTATATGCTTGATCATTTTTCTTGGCAGAAGCTTTGTGTTTGGTTAGCTAATAAATTATTAAAGCTTAATTCAATATTATGTGGACAATTTCTTAATTCTGTCATCCTGGTATCGTGGACTCACTCTATTGTTTCATACAAACGAAGCTGCTGCCATTTTTTTTTTTTTTTTTTTTGTACGCTGTAATGGATTATAAGACAACTAACAAACTAGTACTACTTCCTTAATTATTTATGTGGTGAAATGTTGTGTAAGAAAACTGGTAAGACTGCACTGTATACCTAAAATGTCTAATTTGAACTTGCCGTTTGCTAGAAACTGATATCCAATATTGACTCAGATTAGTATTTCGTGTCTAATAATTTTGACCTAAACATCTAAATAAGCTATGAAGCAGTTGTGTAATAAGTGGGATAATGTTGTTGATAATGTAGCCAGTTGTTACCGCAAAATACAGATGGATATTATCCCTTACTTAATTCAAGCGATGAAGGATTTTGAAAGTATGACAATACAATTAAAATGTTTCAAAATGTATAGCAGTTGAAAATATTCGAAATTTAGAAAAGTAATCGAAAAGGAATTAAAAGTAATAAGTTACATTACTTTTATAAAGTAATTGAAAAGTTACACTACTTATTACATTTTAAATCAAGTAACTTGTAATCTGTAACCTATTACATTTCCAAAGTAATCTTCGCAACAGTGACAGTAGTCAGCACACTAGTAAGGGAGTTGAAACTAGCACTGAAAATTATACAGACATTTAATATTTAGTTGTGATATGTGGTATTTCAGAACTTGTTGATTATATAAATTACACTTGCATGATAATATTGTCATTAAACTTGTTTGTGTTTGTTGTTCTCGCTACATTTACACTGTTTTCAGCCGCAAAAACTCTCAAAGCTATTAGGGTTTCAGCACTTAAACCTATAATATAATAAGTTGACACTGTTTGGTTCAGTGTGGTGACTCGAATCACTGAATCATTTAGGTATTGTTTGATTCAATTGAGATTCAAAAAGCTCAGTTTCTCCGTCAATTAACGTTATTTCTAATTCGTGTTTTGATTAAATGAAATCAGACTTACCTTTTCTGTTCCTCAAGGAAGCGTTTACTCACAAAATAACATCTATTCATGCAAATAATCAACCCTGCATCTCTTAAAACCTATGAAATCGACTGAACGGCTTCTATCAGTGTAATAATCGGTTCAAACACTAACAAACACAGACGTCTCTTCAGCTGAATCACAACAGATGCGGGAGCGCAGCCTCATGACGTCACGCCGACAGAGCAAAATAAAAGTCCTCACTGCTCTTCTGAAAACCAGCTCAGTCACAATCAACAGCTTTCACAGACACAGATGACAGAGCCTGAGCTATAATAACACAGCTGTTCTTACTGTATGATCAAACATATTTAAGATAATAATATCAATGTTTTACTAATATAGTTATACTATTGACTAATTATCAGTGTTATTTCGATGAAAATAATATCAGTTTACCAGCCTAGACTAGTTGGTCATAGCTGGTTCAAACTGGAAGTATCTGGTTATAGCTGCTGTCCCAGCCTGGAAAAGTGGACAAAACCCCTCTAAAACCAGGCTGGTTGACCAGCTAAAACCAGCCAACAAGCCTAGGGTGGTTTTAGCTGTTTTTTACCAAGACACACACTCACCTATATATAAATTAAGTTGATAAGATGAAGCATAATCTAGAAGAAATTGTACAAATGTTTTTGGTGAAGCAAACGATTCACGCCAGTGATGTGCAGACATTTTGAGTTCAAGTGAATAAAGGGCAGATTTTATATATTTATTTGAGTTTTCACCTCTGACCAACAACAACAGAACACCAGAACAAGAACACAGGCACTCACCCATACATACATACATACATATCCAATTTACACTTCAATAAGTGGAAGATAAACAATAATTAAAAATATACATATATAAAAGATATTAATAAAAGTTTAAATTATACTCTACATAAATGAACATACATAAATTACTAAAACACAAAAATAAAATGTCATCTTTTTTACACTGTCAAGTAGACACTACATCTACATGCCATTTCCATGATATGTAATAATGTAAAGGATTGCTAATTTGGGAAATCTGCATTGTATTGACCCTTCTGTATGGAGTAGCTTAGAAGCACTTTTATTTTGGTACGAACTTAATGCGCAATGGTGATTGCATAAAGCGCGTCCCATTTCCGCTGTCGGCAGGTGTGTGCGCTTTGTGGCGTTCTCGCTCAATTGGACTTCTGCCTCTCACTGAAAAAGGGTTATAAGGTAAATTAATTTGTACATCTGTGTTACGCGAATTGCAATGTAATGGTTTCGTAATTGGTTTATGTAGTGTTTGTTTTTGTTTTGTTTTTGTGTCGTAGTTCTTACGGTGTCTGCTTGAATGTCAACGGATTAAACATTTTTGGAAACATCAGTCAAGGAGCACGACCATCAATTCAGTGGGTTAGCAACAGTAAGAACTTATCCAGTCGTCGTCGAAAGCGTGCTGCATTTACGACCGCCCAGCTAACACAATTACGTCATGAAGACATTACTGGACCGGACCATATTCGTTGCAGCGACGTTCCAAATAACGTTCCGGCTACGTAACTTTGTGATTCCCATATTCGTCGTTGTAGTGTTACGTTGCTAGGACGTGGCAAGTACATCCTAACGACCAAACTAGCACGTTCCCTGTATTTTTAATATTTAGCCTACTTCTCACCTTTAGTCCTGTCCAAGGATGTGTTCCTACCACTTTGAAATCAGTATATATTGATAAACTCATTTCTGCTATAAAAAATTAAATGGTAAATTCTTGTTTTATATTGTTATCGTAGATTTTTTTTGTGAATATATTCACTGCATATATGCAAACCAATACAAAATCATTAAATTCCAACAGAAAATTAGCAAAAACACAGTGCATTCATTTATTAAATCACCATTTGTTCAGTGTTATTTTCTACAAATATTAAGCCATTGCATTTTAAACATGACACCTATTATTTAACCATATAAAGTCATGAGCACAGATAATTGAACACATCAGTATGTAAAGTACATAATAATCAATTAATAATACAACTGTCATAGTTGCACTTGACAGTTGGTTTTTTCCATTGTCTCCCTCTGTCCATCTGTGTTAATTGGTTTTGCCCTCATCACCGTAATCTGGTTCACCTGTCTGTCTTCATTAGTCACCATTTATAAGTCTGTCTTTGAGTTCAGTAATGTCGGTCTTTGCTATATGTTTACGCTGCGTGTGTGGATGTTATTTCATGTTCCTGATCCGATCCGTCTGCTCCTTGGATATTATATAAAGACTTTGTTTGTTTGTCAACGTATGTCTTGTCTCGTCTATCCAGCACCTACCCGTAACAGTTAAAGACCGACCAAAACAGTTTCCCGGCGTGTTTCCCCTGCTTTTTTTTTTGTTTGTTTTTTAGATAGAAGAGGCTTTCCTTTGCCAAGGCTTTTTTTTTTTTTTTTTTTTTCCAGTGTCTTTTTTTTTTCGTCATGGATAACCCTGCCGTCCTCATCCTGCTCCTGGAGCAGGGGAACCGCTCTCTCGAGGACCACACCAGAGACTTTATGCGACTCGTCCCATTCACGCACTACCCGGACAGCTGCCTGTGCAAATTTTTCCGTACAGTCAAGTCAAGTCACCTTTATTTATATAGCGCTTGTAACAATACAGATTGTGTCAAAGCAACTGCACAGTATTTAATAAGAACAATAGTGTGTAAGTAACGCATTATTGTAGATAATCAATTTTCAGTTAAAGGCAGTTCATCAATGAATTCAGTGATATCATCGTCAGTTCAGTTCAAATAGTATACGATATCGCTGGAAAGCGTCCCCAACTAAGCAAGCCAGAGGCGACAGCGGCAAGGAACCAAAACTCCACAGGTGACAGAAATGGAGAAAAAAAACCTTGGGTGAAACCAGGCTCAGTCGGGGGACCAGTTCTCCTCTGGCCAGACCAAACCAGCAGTTTGTACCAATGTCCGATTGTAGAGAACTCATCAGGTTCCTGTGGTGTAGCACCGATGGCTGTCTAGGTTGGCGAGGTCTTTAGTGATGATCTGTCTCTGGAGCTCATCTGGTTGACATTCAGGGCTATTGAAGTCATCTCCAGGTGGTGATCCATGATCTAAGCTGGGTGCGGACTGGATCCGGGGGACTGCAGTGACCATCTAATCCGGATACAGGCTGGGTCTGGTGGCTACGGTGATCTCGGAATAAGAATGAAACAGACTAATATTAGCGTAGATGCCATTCTTTTTACGATGCAACGAGTGCATCAGGTGTTATGGAAGGTGTTTTCGGTTCCGGCTGACCTAATTAATGCAGCCTAACAATCCTTTGAATTATAGGAATGTGTTAATGTTTTAAGTGTAAGCCAGGTTAAAGAGATGTGTCTTTAATCTAGATTTAAACTGACAGAGTGTGTCTGCCTCCCGAACAGTGTTAGGTAGATTGTTCCAGAGTTTAGGCGCTAGATAAGAAAATGATCTGCCGCCCGCAGTTGATTTTGATATTCTAGGTATTATCAAATTGCCAGAATTTTGAGAACGCAGCGGACGTGAGGGACTATAATGCGATAGAAGCTCGCTCAAGTACTGAGGAGCTAAACCATTGAGGGCTTTATAAGTAATTAGCTAGATTTTAAAATCTATACAATGTTTTATAGGGAGCCAGTGCAGTGCTGACAGAACCGGGCTAATATGCTCATACTTTCTAGTTCTAGTCAGAACTCTAGCTGCTGCATTTTGGACCAGCTGGAGTTTGTTTATTAAGCGTGCAGAACAACCACCCAATAAAGCATTACAATAATCTATCCTTGAGGTCATGAACGCATGAATTAATGTTTCAGCATTTGACATTGATAGCATAGGTCGTAATTTCGATATATTTTTAAGATGGAAAAATGCGGTTTTGCAAATGCTAGAAATGTGGCTTTCAAAAGAGAGATTGCTATTGAATAGGACGCCTAGGTTCCTAACTGATGACGACGAATTTACAGAGCAGCCATCTAGTATTAGACTGTGTTTTAGGTCATTACTTGTGGAGGTTTTAGGTGCAATAATTAACACCTCTGTTTATTTTCAGGATTTAACAGTAAGAAGTTATTCACCATCCAGTTTTTAATATTAGCTATGCATTCTGTTAGTTTTTCGAATTGATATGTTTTGCTGGGCTGCAAAGAAATATAGAGCTGAGTATCATCAGCGTAACAATGAAAGCTAACACCATGTTTCCTGATGATATCTCCCAAGGGTAACATGTAAAAAGTAATGGCCCTAGTACTGAGCCTTGAGGTACTCCATACTGCACTTGCGATCTAAATGATACCTCTTCATTTATTGCCACAAACTGATGACGGTCAGATAAGTACGATTCGAACCAAGCCAGTGCACTACCATTAATGCCTACATAATTTTCAAGTCTATTTAAAAGAATGTTGTGGTCAATAGTATCAAACGCAGCACTAAGATCCAGTAGCACTAATAGAGAGATGCAACCACGATCGGTATCTATGATATGGTCTAAAACCTGACTGGAAATCCTCACAGATACCATTCTCTAAGAAGGAGCATAACTGTGAGGACACTACCTTTTCTAGTATCTTTGACAGAAAAGGGAGATTCGAAATTGGTCTGTAGTTAATTAATTCATTGGGGTCAAGTTGTGTTTTTTTAATGAGTGGCTTAATAACAGCCAGTTTGAAGGTTTTGGGGACATATCCTAATGATAGTGACGAATTAATAATATTCAGAAAAGGATCTATGACTTCTGGAAGTACCTCCTTTAGTAGCTTAGATGGAATAGGGTCTAAACTGCATGTTGTAGGTTTAGATGATTTAACAAGTTTATACAATTCCTCCTCTCCTATAATAGAGAATGAGTGGAATTGTTCCTCAGGAGATCTACAACGCATTATCTGATGCGATACTGTAGCAGGCGGCTGTATGGTTACAATTTTGTCTCTAATAGTGTCTATCTTGGAGGTAAAGTACTTCATAAAGTCATTACTGCTGTGCTGTTGGGAAATGTCTGCACCAGTTTCTGCTATATTTTTCCTAAATTTAACCACAGCATTGAACAAATACCTAGGGTTATGTTTGTTTTCTTCTAAGAGAGACTAAAAGTAATCCGATCTGGCAGTTTTTAATGCTTTTCTATAAGATAAGTTGCATTCACGCCAAGCAGTACGAAAAACCTCTAGTTTTGTTTTCCTCCAGCTGCGTTCCATTTTTCATGCTTTTCTCTTTAGGGCGCAAGTGTGATCGTTATACCACGGTTTTACACTGTTTTTCTTCATCTTTTTTAAGCGCACTGGAGCAACTGTATCTAAAGTGCTAGAAAAGAGAGTTTCTATTACATCATCAAGTTTTTCTGAGCTATTGGATATGCTGAGGAATTCAGATAAGTCAGGAAGATTACTTACAAAGCAGTCTTTTGTAGTAGAAGTGATGGTTCTACCGTACTTGTAGCAAGGAGTTGAATTTACAGTTTTAGCTATCTGGAGTATACAAGAGACTAGATAATGATCTGAGATATCAGATAATGATCTGAGAATTTCAACGCCATTAACATCAATTCCATGTGACAGTATTAAATCTAGAGTATGATTTCGGCAATGAGTAGGACCCCAATAGAGTTCAAAATATCTATAAATGCTGTTCCTAATGTATCTTTTTTATTATCAACATGGATGGTAAAATCACCCACTATTAAGACTTTATCTGCAGCCAACACCAACTCGGATAGAAAATCAGCAAATTCTTTAATAAAGTCTGTATGGTGCCCTGGTGGCCTGTAAACGGTAGCTAGTACAAACGTCACAGCAGATTTATCATTAGCACTTGTTTCTCTGGATAATGCTATATGAAGCACCATTACTTCAAACGAGTTATAATTGAAGCCCTTTCTCTGAGAGGTTCATGTTTATAACAGTAATCTTGGGGGGTGGACTCGTTTAAAATAATGTAATCGTCTGGTTTTAGCCAGGTTTCTGTCAAACAGAGCACATCTAGCTTATGATCAGTGATCATATCATTTACAAAAAGTGCTTTCGTAGAAAGGGACCTGATATTCAATAAGCCAAGCTTTATCAATTATGAGGGAAGACAACTTTATGCGGAATAAGAGCTCGATCTTTTGACAGCAACAAGTGTTTACTATAAGTAAAATTTGACAGAACTTTGGTCTTCCCTGGTCTCTGTTGAGGTAAATAAAACCACGTTAAGTTGTTTTCTTATAATGGGCTTCTATGGGGGAGAAAACGCTTAACCTGATATTATTCACTTTATCTGTGGAATAAGGGTTCGTTCTTTTAATTGTAGTTAGTGTTTGTTAGAAGTAAGGTTTGACAGAAATTTTGGGTTTCTCGGTTGTTTTTTGCGTACGTTAAGCCACGTTAAGCGTTTTTCACGTTAAGCGTTTTAGAACATCCCTTCGTTGGGGACCATGGGGCTCAAAGCCATCAAGTCGCACATGAAAGAAGAAAGTACCAAGGGTACGTTGCAGCAGCTAGTCATAGCGGGTCCAGGTTAATCCCTGCATTGTTTGCAGCTCGACCTAACAATGTTACTAGTTCAGACGCCACCTCACAGTCGGCTATAACAAGTTTCATTTCACCGCCAGACACCCAAAAGGTACTGTGGGTTCTCCATACTGTGACGAGGCACAATTCATTTAAATCTAACGAGGACATACGTGACATCTTTGCTGCAATGTTCCCCGATTCCAGAACTTATCACTAAATCTAATTCCATGAGAAAAAGATGCAAGGAAAAGAGAAGGGAGTTGGTGGACCTAGACTAGAAATTGAGAAGAGAGCAGCAGAGCTACTCCACATGTCTTGAGGAGAATTTGGGATGTTACAAAACAAAGGGTTTCTCTCATTAAAAGTCATGTAATAACATTTGTGTTTACTAACAGTTATGTAGATTAGTTGTCAACTTTTTGGCTTGTGAAAGGCTATTTTGAGGACTTTCGTTATTGAGCTCATTTTCAGTATTCTATTCTATATGGTTCCTTCATACAAGGCATTGTGTTGTTTAGTGTAATCCAATTTATCTATGTTACGTTGGCTCTGTTCTACATCACAAAGGAACAAACAAAAAAAAAAAAGAAAAGAAAAAGGTCTCAAAGCTGGCATGGAACCAGTAGCCAGACAACAATTAATTAAGATCACAATACTATGACCCACAACATTAAAAACCTGTTTCAAAAAGCGAGCCGGAATAATATCTTGAGGACTAGCGGAAGGCCTCAGGTGTTTAACAACCTCTGTCAAGGACGTAACGGAAACAGGCTCAAAATGGTGAAAGACAGCAGGGCATGTCACCAGAGGAACTAAAAGGTTATGATCAGATGGCTGAATCGAAGATCTAATATCGGAAATCTTATCCGAAAAATATAAACGAAAGTTTTCACAGGTTTGTATTGAAACATCAGAACCCAAGCCAGAAACAGACGGATTAATAACAGCATTCAGTATAGATAATAAAAATCTAGAATTACCACAATTCTTTTCAATAAGACCAGAAAAATAATTGATCCTTGCCATTTTGACCGTTTTCTAATAATTTAACAACCGGTTCTTAAAAATCTCATAAGAAACTTGGAGTTTATCTTTCTTCCACTTTCGCTCAGCACGTCTACACAACCGGCGAGCAGCACGAGTGGAATCATTTAACCAAGGTTCTGATTTTGGTTTCAGACATCTAGTCTTCAGAGGGGCAATAGAGTATAGAGCATTATATATAAAATATTTGAACATACAGGAGTAAACAAAGACAATAACTCACCTGCACACAAATCCGAAGGAGAACAGTCATGATACGAGTTTGAAAAGGTAGCCTCATACATGGTACAGAAATCATTTGTAGTTTCAGAATTCAAAGGAAGACACCTGCGAGTAGACACACATGGTTTCCCTACAGAGCATGAACGAGAAATATTAAAAACAACAGCTTTATGATCAGAAAACCCAGGCTCAAACAGTTAAACCATACTATAAAATAAGATCCAAAGTATGTCCTAATTTATGAGTCGGGCCTGTCACAGACTGAACAAGATTAAACGAATCAATAAGATTTAAAAACTCTCTCACCAGTCCATTTTAGGGACAACAAATGTGAATATTAAAATCCCCCAGTATCACAAATCTGTCGAACTTCAACATAATTTCTCCTAAAAATCCAGTGAACTCAGAAACAAAGTTCTTATTTACTTTAGGTGGTCTATATACCAACACAAACAACACTGGATTTCGTGAATCAATTTGCATCAACTGTACTTCAAAACTTGAAAAAGTATCAGTCTTAATGCTGCGACAGCAAAATTTCTTCTTAAAAACTGATGCCAAACCTCCACCACAACCAGTAGTACGAAGTGTTCTTAAAAAAATCACAGTTCGTAGGTACCAGCTCTGTAACTGCCTTCTCGACCAAATGGTTGAGCACATTTTATTAAGAGGAGTACCTAACTTAACTTAAGCTGATTGAGCCATCTCTACCATCTGGTTGAGCTACGTTATGCCAAAAAAATTCCACTAGATGTCATTATGCCAATCAGTAGTACTTGGGACAACACTTCTTCTCTCATGGATGTCAGAATCAAAGAAATCACTCCTGCCATGTGAACTGTTTTTGGTGAAATTTTTGCAAGCTAAGCATTTTTTTTTTTTTTTGACATATTACACTGTAGGAGCCCTAACTTTATAAAATTATGTTGCTTGTTGCAAAAAAAAACTTCAGTATGTTTTCAATAATTTTTCAAAAATGTGCTCAACCAAACGGTTGATTTGTCACTTTATGGTTAAGGTAGAAATGCTAAGCTAATGTTTTCAAATCATCCATTTCTGCAGTCAGAATGGACTATTTGCTGACGAATATAAACTTCTGATCATTCATAGTTATGAATATGACACAGCTATTGTTATTTCCTCATGAATATACTTAGATCATTTCTTAAGTATGTCTTTTTTTTGCCACTTTTAGATATTTTTTAAGTAAATATAATGAAATCATAGAATTAATGTTTGAGAAACATAATGATCAGTTGCCGATACTTCTTAAATGACAAATACTGGTGTATTAACATTACAATTTTAAGATTGTTATTTATTTGTTTGTTGTTTTGTTTGTTTGTTTTGTTTTGTTTTTTTAAAACAGTTTCTATGGTAAAAGAATGCGCACTCTCACTGTCAAGAGATATTGCTGAAAAGTTTTACAATCACTAGTTCCCCTTCAGTGGATTCACTACGACGTTACATGGGAATCGCTTTCGAGTCCAATTGTCTCTGAGCCTTATTCAAAAGGCCAAATGAAAATTGGCGAGTGGCATTTGCATGCCAAGCCACGTCCCGTACATACAGGTATATAAGATGGCGGCATGTAGCCAGTCAGTCCGATATTTGCTTCAGAGCCGTTCTGCTCGAGCCTTCCAATCTCTGATTGAAATTTAACTTCTCCGCTCTAAGTAATAAGCTCCGAAATAAGCTCTTCTCCGCTGACGTGCTGCCATCTGAAAGAGTTGATTCCAACTAAAAGAGTGTTTTGGCAGCTGTCAGCGGTATCCTGCGGGCGGCCGTTTTCACGGCCATCAAGAAGCCTCCTGCGCTCCAGCGAGCGAGCCCCCCTGAGTGCACAGAAGTGCCGCGGTTCCTCCCTAGGCAGCATGCTGAGGCAGCGTTCACGGATGGTTCTTGCGTTCACTGCGAACGCATGACCATGATCACACTCAAGAACCGCCGTTCTTTTGCGAGACGTCTTAAGCCGTCAATGCTTTTCGGCCGCTGTGGCGAGGCACCGGGGGGACTTACGGGTTACTGTGCAGAACGTGCCGCCGGCTCCCAAAGCTCAGTGGCCGTCTGCACCTCGGCGTGGTCCCGTCGAGTGGCCGGAGCAGTATGCTTCCCCGGAATCCAGGCCGAACATATCCTCTGGCGCTCCACCAGAGGAAGAGATGTCTGTCGCTGCGTGAGGGTGAGGGTGAGGGTGAGTCTGATGGTGAAGCGGACATCTCGGCTGGCCAGCACCCCCCTGTGGTTGCTGCCCCGTCTGACATGGACGCTGAACTATTGGCTATGGTCCTCCGAGCCGCCAGGGGGATCGGGCTGGAGGTGGCTTGGCGACTGGTTCCTGAGGGGGGCGTCTGCGGTTCCACCGCGCCCTCCCCCCGTTCCATTCTTTCCGGAGGTGCATGAGGAGCTGATTAAAACTTGGCAGGCGCCTTTTTCATCTCGCCTTCGCCCCAGCTCCTCCTCCCTCGCCACCCTCGATGGTGGGGCAGCCCGGGAATATGAGTCGGTTCCCCAGGTCGAGAGCGCTATCGCGGTGCATTTATCTCACAGGCCGCGTGTATCGTGCTGCTGGACAGGCTGCCTCCGCCCTTCATGCCATGGCCACCTTACAGGTCTACCAAGCGCTGAAACAGCTGCACGAGGGTGGTCCTGATCAAGACATGATGCAGCAACTCCGTGCCGCCACCAACTTTGCCCTTCGGGCGACGAAGGTCACAGCGCGGTCTCTTGGTCAGGTGATGTCCACAGCCGTGGTCCAGGAGTGACACTTATGGCTTGATCTAGTTTAGATGGCAGACGCCAAAAAAGGTCGCTTTCTCGACGCTCCCATCTCCCAGAGCGGCCTATTCGGCGACACTGTCGAGGATTTTGCCCAGCAATTCATGGCAGTCCAGAAGCAGACAGAGGCCATCAAACATATCCTGCCCCGCCGCGAAGCTACCATCCCGCCACCGGTGGCCCCGCCTCCGCCTGCCCGTCGCCGAGAGCGCCCCCCTGCGGCTACTAAAACAACTCCAGCTCCTACCCCCGCCGCCAGCCTCTCAGTGACCAGCCAAAACTTCTCACAAGAAATCTGCGAAATGTCCCTGATGCAGGCAACCCAGAGGTGGTGGAGATTGCTCTTCGGGGGACAGTGACATCTTCTCCCCCACTCCCGGTGGAGGGCCAGGAGCTTCTGTGTTTTCTAATATCACATTTTCACAGAAAGAGCAAATTTCCTCACCTCAGGGGCCTCGGCTCGGCTATGCAATTCAGTTCACCAGGCTTCCTCCCAGGTACAGAGGTGTCCATTTCACTACTGTCCGTTTGGACACGCATGCCGCTGTCCTGCCCTACTGGCAAAGGACGCAATCGAGCCAGTCCCTCCAGCCGAGATGAAGTCAGGGTTCTACAGTCCTTACTTCATCGTGCCCAAAAAGAGCGGTGGGTTAAGACCCATCCTGGATCTCAGGGCTCTGAATCAGTCCCTACGTAGGCTGACGCTGCGTCAGAAGCACGTGCTTGTTCGCACCGACAGCACTGTGACCGTGGCATATATAAATCACCAGGGTCGGCCTTCGCTCATCTCGCATTTCACAAGTCGTCCACCGTCTGCTCCTCTGGAGTCAAACGTGGCTGAAATCGCTACGTGCCGTTCACATTCCAGTGGAACTCAACCGTGCAGCGGATCATCTCTCACGGCAGTCCACCCTCCCTGGAGAATGGCGACTCCACCCCGAGACGGTTCAACTATTTTGGAGCCATTTCAGCGAGGCCCAGATAGATCTGTTTGCCTCCCCCGAATCCTCCCATTGCCAGTTGTTTTACTCCCTCAGCAAGGCTCCCCTCGGCAGGGACACACTGGCACACAGCTGGCCTCTGGGGCCCAAGTACGCCTTTCCCCCAGTGAGCCTCCTTGCACAGACTCTGTGCAAGATCAGGGAGGATGAGGAGAAGGTCTTGCTGGTTGCGCCATATTGGCCCACCCGGACCTGGTTCCCAGAACTCATTTCCCTCGCGGCAGCCCCTCCCTGGAAGATCCCCTTGAGGAAAGACCTTCTTTCTCAGGGGTTGGGCAAAATTTGATACCTGCGCCCCGACCTGTGGAACCTGCATGTCTGGCTCCTGGACGGGACGCGTCAGACCTCGCCGGCCTTTCCCAGGCCGTGACAGACACCATCACTCAGTCCCGAGCCCCCTCTACGAGGCAGGCTTATGCTCTGAGGTGGGGTCTGTTCGTTGACTGGTGCTCCTCTCGAGGTGAAGACCCACAGAGATGCACGATTGCAGTAGTGCTTTCCTTCCTGCAAGAGAAGTTGGAACGCAGGCTTTCCCCTTCGACTCTCAAAGTGTACGTTGCTGCTATTGCAACATATCACGATGCAGTGGTGAGGTTCCTTAGAGGTGCCAGGAGACTTAATCCTCCCAAATCACACCTCATACCCTCCATGGCCTACGGGAAGCCCCATTCGAGCCACTTGCGTCAGTTGAGCTGAAATTTCTGTCTCTTATGACAGCGTTCCTGACTGCTCTGGCCTCCATCAAGAGGGTAGGGGACCTACAAGCGTTCTCTGGCAACGAAATGTGCCTTGAGTTCGGGCCCGGAGATTCTCACGTCATCTTGAGATCCCCGGCCCGGTTATGTGCCCAAGGTCCCCACCACGCCCTTCCGCGATCAGGTGGTGAACCTGCAAGCTCTGCCCCCAGAGGAGGCAGACCCAGCTTCTGCGCTGCTCTGCCCTGTTCGTGCTCTGCGTATTTACGTAGACCGTACTCAGCACTTCAGACGCACCGAGCAGCTCTTTGTCTGCTTCGGAGGTCAGCAGAAAGCGAATGCTGTCTCCAAACAGAGGTTGGCCCATAGGGGAGCCATGCCCCTTAGGTGTTCATGCCTCATCCTGTTGGCTCATGGCGCCTCACTAGCAGACATCTGTAGAGCTGCGGGCTGGGCGACACCTAATACCTTCGCTAAGTTTTAATACCTTCATGTAGAGGCCGTATCCTCCCGTGTCTTAACTTAAGACTTCAGGTGAACGGGAGGATGGCTGGTGTCGGCTTGCTGCGCCATTCCCACGTGGATCCATGCGCCATTTCCCAGAATGTTCCCTCCGGTGAACCCTGGGTCCTCCGTGCCCCGCAGTCAGGGCTAGATGCGGAGTAGTCCCTGACTGTGATCCTCCCTGGGTCTCCTTCGCCCTGCAGGTTGTGGCTTATTTTTTATTTATTCTAGCGGAGGAGACCGCTGTTTCCCTCGTGTATCCCTAAAAGCCTTTATGGATATATTGAATTATTCTTATTTCCACATGTGAAGATCTTATGTGCTCCGCCCCCCCCCCCCAAACCCATGCTTCAGTACATCTGGCATCCTTGCGGAGCCCCCTTTACTGGCCCCCAGGGCGTTGGGAAGGTTACGTTTAGTCTTCATCTGCTTCATCTTCAAGGAACGAGGGCTACCTTCGTAACCTAGATGTTTTTTATATTGTTTGAAGGATTGTTTCTAATGTTGGTTTACACTACACAACATTGCTGGTTTACAAAGAAATGTTAATTTATCTAGAAATAAAAATTCTGTTGCACTGCCACACTTGCCGGCGTGTTTCTTAAAACATAAAAGCCTAAAATGCCATTATATTATTATCTTTTGCTGTTTTTTATTTTATTATTATTATTACTTTTTTATGCAGAAAGAATGTAATGTATTATGTTTTGTAACTTTTAGTTATTTGAGGTTTTTTTTGTTTATTATTAAAAACAAGAAAAGTCAAGTCAAGTCACCTTTATTTATATAGCGCTTGTAACAATACAGATTGTGTCAAAGAAACTGCACAGTATTTAAACAGAACGATAGTGTGTAAGTAACGTATAATTGAAGATAATAAATTTTCAATTAAAGGCATTTCATCAATGAATTCAGTGGTATCATCGTCAGTTCAGTTCAAATAGTATACGATATCGCTGGAAACATAATTTCCGTGATAAAATGAAAACCTGAAATATTTGATGGCATACTTCAATAAATAAAGAAGATTCAATATACAAAAATATTTTTTTGAATATAATTTGACATAAATTGGTGTTATAGTTCATATTTTCAGATTTCCATAGTCTAAGTATGAATCCCAGTACTATTACCATGAAGTGACATATCGACCGTTTGGTAGAGGTCAATATTTAAAAAATGATGGGATTTATTGAAAAAAAAAAAAAAAACATTGAGTGTGGTTATTAGTGACATAAAGAGATAAAAAATGCAAACAAATTTTTTTTCCATTGCCTTTTTCTTGGTGGGGCAGTTAAAGGTTTAAATCTCCAACGTTAATCCAAGTCTCAGTTAAGAACAAAAAATCCAGACATTGCAAGGTGAAGAAATCATTCAATACAAAAGTCTTATTTGTTACCGATCTTGAGTTTACCAATGCCATTTTAACCCGAACCGATTCATACATTTGCTGCGATACCTGACACAGTGGAAGAAGATTCGTTGAAACCACACCTCTTCCATGGACATGAGGCAAGAATACCCAAGAAGGAGCCGAGCCGAGAGCAGGTAGAACAGGCCGGATCCAAAATAATCTGCCAATGGGGTAAGAAAAATAATCTAGTTGTATGCTTGAAATAAGATTTTACTCCATTGGCAGATTGTTTTGCTTGTTTTAAGCAAAAACTCACTTAACTATGACTTGTTTTTACAAAAAACAAGACAATAATTTGTACTCACTGATTCAAAATTTTTTAGATATTTTGGCTGGAAACAAGACAAAAAATCTAAGTAAGAAAAGCATTTTTTGCAGTGTATGATCTGTGCGTCCGGTCTTAAAGTGACAGCAGCGTAAACCTATTATTACATTTGCCTGTTATATCTCACAGTTCAGATTTTTGTTTATATGTTGTATTTCAGACTTTATAACTTTATAAAAAGTCTATTTAACTCAAAAGTAGTGAGTTTGTCAATTCTGAGGGGAAAAATACAGAAGTGTGGGATATAAAACTCATGATTGTGAGCTGAGGGTAAAGGGAGAATTTTCAGATTCTAAAAGCTGTTTCTCTCAGAAATAGGCCACAATACATAAGCTATAACTTCTGTTACATGACTTTACGTTTTCTGAGCAGGACAGTAATTATGAGACGGTGTCAAATCAAAAATCCAAATGCCAATATGCAATAGAGGTTTAGTTTTGTTAGATTTAAATTGTCATTGCCTTATTCTAGCTGTAAAGGTTAAAACAAGGATAAGAATCTGACAAACAGTAGTGTTTAGTTGGACTCGGACTCGAATTGGACTCAACTTAAATTCTAACTCACAGTCAATGATTGGTGGATTATTTTATGTTTATGGCATCTGCACATATCATAGGTGTAGCATCAAAGTTGTGTGCATCTCTGATATGTCTTCTCAAGTTTTTTGGTGCACTTAGGAGAGCTGTGCAGTATAGACAACCAAACTTCTGTGAGTCACCAGTCACATTATCAGCCTGTGTTTCTCACATTCATGTCTGCTCTGCAAAAACAAAGAGCACTGAATGTACAAAATGACGTACTGAAACTACAGCTGCCCTTACAGACGGCACATTTCTAGGAGGTGGTTCTGTAGAAGTGTGCAAGGTATTTGGAGCTGAGGTATGGGGTACACATGGAAATTGACTAAAAAAAACAACCAATAAACACAGAAATATAATACTTTTAATGCTACAATCACTGCAGAAGCATAGTAATCCTCCTGAGAGAGTTTTTGTGGTAGCTGTTGAATTGCTATATAAAGACTTTAATTAAATATATTAATATAAACAACTGACACGTGCCTTGCCTTTTCTCCGATGCAATCTCTGTAGAAGATATAGTGAAAATAGGACACACATTTCCACGTGTCCCTTATTTAACACCTTGTTCCAGATCAGCAGCTTGTTATTTGAGAGCTCCGTAAACTGAACTGAGTCAGATAATGGGCTCTCACACTGCATGATGTTTTTCTAGTGAAATCTCAGGATCCTCGCTTCCTTCAGCCGGTTGTCGAGTACTTTTCGAGTACGTCAAATACAGGAAAGCTAGTCAAAAAAACAGCGAAAACTACAATGGATAATTGTGTTGATGTTTGTTTGCTTTATATAGATGTAGCCTACATATTTGTTTACTTCACCTACATTGTAAATAACATCTAAATAAATTAAAGTATAATTTCAAAGACGTGAGGATAGCACTTCTACAGTGCCCCCCACTAATATTGACACCCTTGGTAAATATGAGCAAAATGGATGTGAAAATAAATCTGCATAATTTATAATTTTGATCATTCAAAAAATTCACAAAAATCTAACCTGTCATTGAAGTAAATCTCATTATGAAATAAATGTTTTTCTCTAGTTCACGTTGGCCACTATTATTGGCACCATATTATAGCAACGTCATTTTCCCAAGATAAACACTCTGAGTTTTCTCCAACAATGTCTAATGAGTTTGGAGAACACCTGACCAGAGATCAAAGACCATTCCTTCAAACAGAATCTCTCTCGATTCTCCAGAATCTCTTTGTTGGTGCTTCTTCTCTTCAGTTTCTACAGGGTTCAGGAACTGGGACGGCCATGGTAGAAGCTTCATTCTGTCCTCAGTGACACATTTTTATATTGATTTTGATGTTTGTTTTGGATCATAGTCCTCCTGGAAGATGCAACCATGGCCTATTATAAGATTTCTAAGGGGTCGCTCACATGTCGCGCCTAAAACATGTGGAAAACGCCAGGCGCACCGCTTAGTCTTTATTTCCAGAAATGCTCTGTAGTTTGCACTCCAGTGGTGTCTGCCGTTGCTAAGCAACCATGAATTAAAAATCGCTTGCAGTAGCTCTGTGATTAAATTTATTTAAAAATGTTTATTCCTGTTTCTCCAACTTCGCTGTGCTTTCAATGTTATTAAGGGAAAGGATAAAGGTGATTGGTTGGTTCATGCATTCTGAGAAGTTGAGATGTTTTTATCTCGATGTGGCATGTTTGCTCCTGGAAAAAACGTTGGGGTACTCGAACTTTGACTCAGATTCTTGTTACGGACTTGGGTGAATTTGGACTCGAACTTGGACTCTTTGGACTTGGAAAATGTCCCGAGTACAGTCAAGTCCACCTCATGTGTAACACAAATAAAATGATTAAAAATAAATAAATTAATTAATTAATTAAATTTAGATAAGAAATTAACAAACTTCTGCCTGGCTGCAAGCATTTATTCTCGGCATCACGCCAGCAGGCAGCAGTAGCATGAAACGCAGTGGTTCTCAACCTTTTTTGGGCCAGCGCCCCTAACCATTATCCATGTCCATTACCACGCCCCTCAACACACCCCCGCTGCAAAAAAGAGCTAAATGTCTTGCTTAAAGGGATAGTTCACCCAAAAATGAAAATTTGATGTTTATCTGCTTACCCCCAATGCATCCAAGATGTAGGTGACTTGTTTTCCTCAGAAAAACACAAACGAAGATTTTTAATGAAAACCGGTGCAGTCTGCCAGCCTTATCATAGACGTGAATGGGCACCAAACCTTTAAAAGTAAACAAAAACATGCACAGACAAATCCAAATTACACTCTGCGGCTCGTGACGATACATTGATGTCTTAAGCCACGAAACGATCAGTTTTTGCGAGAAACTGAACAGTATTTATATCATTTTTTACCTTTGATACACAGCCACGTCCATCTGTCATGAGCACGAGTTTGGCATCAGTCACGTCACATGAGCACGTCCTTCTGGCTTTTTCCAGAATTACTTAAGTAGGGATCTATTGCTTTCTTTGTCAGGGTCAGGGTCTGTTGCAATGTACGTTAACAAAATAACAAGCGATCACCAGGAGATTGCTGGCTGTTTTCTCTGCACAAGTTTCTGTAGCGTAATGGCTTTGACGTTCGCCTCACACGCGAAGGGTCACCAGTTCGATACTGTGCTGAAACAGCTATATTACACTCTGCGGCTCGTGACGATACATTGATGTCTTAAGACACGAAACGATCAGTTTTTGCGAGAAACTGAACAGTATTTATATCATTTTTTACCTTTGATACACAGCCACGTCCATCTGTCATGTGCACGAGTTTGGCATCAGTCACGTCACATGAGCACGCCCTTCTGGCTTTTTCCAGAATTACTTAAGTAGGGATCTATTGCTTTCTTTGTCAGGGTCTGTTGCAATGTACGTTAACAAAATAACAAGCGATCACCAGGAGATTGCTGGCTGTCTTCTCTGCACAAGTTTCTGTAGTGTAGTGGTCATCACGTTCGCCTAACACGCGAAAGGTCCTCGGTTCGAAACCGAGCAGAAACAATGTTTCTCTTTTGTGGGAAAACATGAACTAATTGCGACGTCAGAGGACCGATTTAGTTATCTCTTCTTTTATCCGCTCTTCAGCAAGCGATCACGAGGAGATTGCTGGCTGTTCCTTGTGCAGGTTTCCATAGTGTAGTGGTTATCACGTTCGCCTCACACGCGAAAGGTCCCCAGTTCGAAACTGGGTGGAAACAGCAGTTGGCTTTTTCCAGAATTACTTAAGTAGGGATCTATTGCTTTCTTTGTCAGGGTCAGGATCTGTTTGCAATGTATGTTAACAAAATAACAAGCCATCACCAGTAGATTGCTGGCTGTCTTCTCTGCACAAGTTTCTGTAGCGTAATGGTTTTGACTTTCGCCTCACACGCGAAAGGTCACCAGTTCGAAACTGGGTGGAAACAACGGTTGGCTTTTTCCAGAATTACTTAAGTAGGGATCTATTGCTTTCTTTGTCAGGGTCTGTTGCAATGTACGTTAACAAAATAACAAGCGATCACCAGGAGATTGCTGGCTGTCTTCTCTGCACAAGTTTCTGTAGTGTAGTGGTCATCACGTTCGCCTAACACGCGAAAGGTCCTCGGTTCGAAACCGAGCAGAAACAATGTTTCTCTTTTGTGGGAAAACATGAACTGATTGCGACGTCAGAGGAGGGATTTAGTTATCTCTTCTTTTATCCGCTCTTCAGCAAGTGATCACGAGGAGATTGCTGGCTGTCCCTTGTGCAGGTTTCCATAGTGTAGTGGTTATCATGTTCGCCTTACACGCGAAAGGTCCCCAGTTCGAAACTGGGTGGAAACAGCAGATGGCTTTTTCCAGAATTACTTAAGTAGGGATCTATTGCTTTCTTTGTCAGGGTCAGGGTCTGTTTGCAATGTACGTTAACAAAATAACAAGCGATCACCAGGAGATTGCTGGCTGTCTTCTCTGCACAAGTTTCTGTAGCGTAATGGTTTTGACTTTCGCCTCACACGCGAAAGGTCACCAGTTCGAAACTGGGTGGAAACAACGGTTGGCTTTTTCCAGAATTACTTAAGTAGGGATCTATTGCTTTCTTTGTCAGGGTCTGTTGCAATGTACGTTAACAAAATAACAAGCGATCACCAGGAGATTGCTGGCTGTCTTCTCTGCACAAGTTTCTGTAGTGTAGTGGTCATCACGTTCGCCTAACACGCGAAAGGTCCTCGGTTCGAAACCGAGCAGAAACAATGTTTCTCTTTTGTGGGAAAACATGAACTGATTGCGACGTCAGAGGAGGGATTTAGTTATCTCTTCTTTTATCCGCTCTTCAGCAAGTGATCACGAGGAGATTGCTGGCTGTTCCTTGTGCAGGTTTCCATAGTGTAGTGGTTATCACGTTCGCCTCACACGCGAAAGGTCCCCAGTTCGAAACTGGGTGGAAACAGCAGTTGGCTTTTTCCAGAATTACTTAAGTAGGGATCTATTGCTTTCTTTGTCAGGGTCAGGATCTGTTTGCAATGTATGTTAACAAAATAACAAGCCATCACCAGTAGATTGCTGGCTGTCTTCTCTGCACAAGTTTCTGTAGCGTAATGGTTTTGACTTTCGCCTCACACGCGAAAGGTCACCAGTTCGAAACTGGGTGGAAACAACGGTTGGCTTTTTCCAGAATTACTTAAGTAGGGATCTATTGCTTTCTTTGTCAGGGTCTGTTGCAATGTACGTTAACAAAATAACAAGCGATCACCAGGAGATTGCTGGCTGTCTTCTCTGCACAAGTTTCTGTAGTGTAGTGGTCATCACGTTCGCCTAACACGCGAAAGGTCCTCGGTTCGAAACCGAGCAGAAACAATGTTTCTCTTTTGTGGGAAAACATGAACTGATTGCGACGTCAGAGGAGGGATTTAGTTATCTCTTCTTTTATCCGCTCTTCAGCAAGTGATCACGAGGAGATTGCTGGCTGTCCCTTGTGCAGGTTTCCATAGTGTAGTGGTTATCATGTTCGCCTTACACGCGAAAGGTCCCCAGTTCGAAACTGGGTGGAAACAGCAGATGGCTTTTTCCAGAATTACTTAAGTAGGGATCTATTGCTTTCTTTGTCAGGGTCAGGGTCTGTTTGCAATGTACGTTAACAAAATAACAAGCGATCACCAGGAGATTGCTGGCTGTCTTCTCTGCACAAGTTTCTGTAGCGTAATGGTTTTGACTTTCGCCTCACACGCGAAAGGTCACCAGTTCGAAACTGGGTGGAAACAACGGTTGGCTTTTTCCAGAATTACTTAAGTAGGGATCTATTGCTTTCTTTGTCAGGGTCTGTTGCAATGTACGTTAACAAAATAACAAGCGATCACCAGGAGATTGCTGGCTGTCTTCTCTGCACAAGTTTCTGTAGTGTAGTGGTCATCACGTTCGCCTAACACGCGAAAGGTCCTCGGTTCGAAACCGAGCAGAAACAATGTTTCTCTTTTGTGGGAAAACATGAACTGATTGCGACGTCAGAGGAGGGATTTAGTTATCTCTTCTTTTATCCGCTCTTCAGCAAGTGATCACGAGGAGATTGCTGGCTGTCCCTTGTGCAGGTTTCCATAGTGTAGTGGTTATCATGTTCGCCTTACACGCGAAAGGTCCCCAGTTCGAAACTGGGTGGAAACAGCAGATGGCTTTTTCCAGAATTACTTAAGTAGGGATCTATTGCTTTCTTTGTCAGGGTCAGGGTCTGTTTGCAATGTACGTTAACAAAATAACAAGCGATCACCAGGAGATTGCTGGCTGTCTTCTCTGCACAAGTTTCTGTAGCGTAATGGTTTTGACTTTCGCCTCACACGCGAAAGGTCACCAGTTCGAAACTGTGCTAAAACAGCTATTGGCTTTTTCCTAAATTTCTTAAGTAGGGATCTGTTGCTTTCTTCGTTAACGCTACAAAGGCCTTCTGCCAAGAGGTGTTAAAAGAACTGTGGAGTCACATCACATCACACGCCTTACACGCGAAAGGTCCCCAGTTCGAAACTGGGTGGAAACAGCAGATGGCTTTTTCCAGAATTACTTAAGTACGGATCTATTGCTTTCTTACACGCGAAAGGTCCTCGGTTCGAAACCGAGCAGAAACAATGTTTCTGTTTTGTGGGAAAACATGAACTAATTGCGACGTCAGAGGACCGATTTAGTTATCTCTTCTTTTATCCGCTCTTCAGCAAGCGATCACGAGGAGATTGCTGGCTGTTCCTTGTGCAGGTTTCCATAGTGTAGTGGTTATCACGTTCGCCTCACACGCGAAAGGTCCCCAGTTCGAAACTGGGTGGAAACAACGGTTGGCTTTTTCCAGAATTACTTAAGTAGGGATCTATTGCTTTCTTTGTCAGGGTCTGTTTGCAATGTACGTTAACAAAATAACAAGCGATCACCAGGAGATTGCTGGCTGTCTTGTCTGCACAAGTTTCTGTAGTGTAGTGGTCATCACGTTCGCCTAACACGCGAAAGGTCCTCGGTTCGAAACCGAGCAGAAACAATGTTTCTCTATTGTGGGAAAACATGAACTGATTGCGACGTCAGAGGAGGGATTTAGTTATCTCTTCTTTTATCCGCTCTTCAGCAAGCGATCACGAGGAGATTGCTGGCTGTTCCTTGTGCAGGTTTCCATAGTGTAGTGGTTATCACGTTCGCCTCACACGCGAAAGGTCCCCAGTTCGAAACTGGGTGGAAACAGCAGTTGGCTTTTTCCAGAATTACTTAAGTAGGGATCTATTGCTTTCTTTGTCAGGGTCAGGATCTGTTTGCAATGTACGTTAACAAAATAACAAGCGCTCACCAGGAGAATGCTGGCTGTCTTCTCTGCACAAGTTTCTGTAGCGTAATGGTTTTGACTTTCGCCTCACACGCGAAAGGTCACCAGTTCGAAACTGTGCTAAAACAGCTATTGGCTTTTTCCTAAATTTCTTAAGTAGGGATCTGTTGCTTTCTTCGTTAACGCTACAAAGGCCTTCTGCCAAGAGGTGTTAAAAGAACACTGTGAAGTCACATCAAGTTTCTGTAGTGTAGTGGTCATCACGTTCGCCTTACACGCGAAAGGTCCTCGGTTCGAAACCGAGCAGAAACAATGTTTCTGTTTTGTGGGAAAACATGAACTAATTGCGACGTCAGAGGACCGATTTAGTTATCTCTTCTTTTATCCGCTCTTCAGCAAGCGATCACGAGGAGATTGCTGGCTGTTCCTTGTGCAGGTTTCCATAGTGTAGTGGTTATCACGTTCGCCTCACACGCGAAAGGTCCCCAGTTCGAAACTGGGTGGAAACAACGGTTGGCTTTTTCCAGAATTACTTAAGTAGGGATCTATTGCTTTCTTTGTCAGGGTCTGTTGCAATGTACGTTAACAAAATAACAAGCGATCACCAGGAGATTGCTGGCTGTCTTCTCTGCACAAGTTTCTGTAGTGTAGTGGTCATCACGTTCGCCTAACACGCGAAAGGTCCTCGGTTCGAAACCGAGCAGAAACAATGTTTCTCTTTTGTGGGAAAACATGAACTAATTGCGACGTCAGAGGACCGATTTAGTTATCTCTTCTTTTATCCGCTCTTCAGCAAGCGATCACGAGGAGATTGCTGGCTGTTCCTTGTGCAGGTTTCCATAGTGTAGTGGTTATCACGTTCGCCTCACACGCGAAAGGTCCCCAGTTCGAAACTGGGTGGAAACAGCAGTTGGCTTTTTCCAGAATTACTTAAGTAGGGATCTATTGCTTTCTTTGTCAGGGTCAGGATCTGTTTGCAATGTATGTTAACAAAATAACAAGCCATCACCAGTAGATTGCTGGCTGTCTTCTCTGCACAAGTTTCTGTAGCGTAATGGTTTTGACTTTCGCCTCACACGCGAAAGGTCACCAGTTCGAAACTGGGTGGAAACAACGGTTGGCTTTTTCCAGAATTACTTAAGTAGGGATCTATTGCTTTCTTTGTCAGGGTCTGTTGCAATGTACGTTAACAAAATAACAAGCGATCACCAGGAGAATGCTGGCTGTCTTCTCTGCACAAGTTTCTGTAGCGTAATGGTTTTGACTTTCGCCTCACACGCGAAAGGTCACCAGTTCGAAACTGTGCTAAAACAGCTATTGGCTTTTTCCTAAATTTCTTAAGTAGGGATCTGTTGCTTTCTTCGTTAACGCTACAAAGGCCTTCTGCCAAGAGGTGTTAAAAGAACACTGTGAAGTCACATCAAGTTTCTGTAGTGTAGTGGTCATCACGTTCGCCTTACACGCGAAAGGTCCTCGGTTCGAAACCGAGCAGAAACAATGTTTCTGTTTTGTGGGAAAACATGAACTAATTGCGACGTCAGAGGACCGATTTAGTTATCTCTTCTTTTATCCGCTCTTCAGCAAGCGATCACGAGGAGATTGCTGGCTGTTCCTTGTGCAGGTTTCCATAGTGTAGTGGTTATCACGTTCGCCTCACACGCGAAAGGTCCCCAGTTCGAAACTGGGTGGAAACAACGGTTGGCTTTTTCCAGAATTACTTAAGTAGGGATCTATTGCTTTCTTTGTCAGGGTCTGTTGCAATGTACGTTAACAAAATAACAAGCGATCACCAGGAGATTGCTGGCTGTCTTCTCTGCACAAGTTTCTGTAGTGTAGTGGTCATCACGTTCGCCTAACACGCGAAAGGTCCTCGGTTCGAAACCGAGCAGAAACAATGTTTCTCTTTTGTGGGAAAACATGAACTAATTGCGACGTCAGAGGACCGATTTAGTTATCTCTTCTTTTATCCGCTCTTCAGCAAGCGATCACGAGGAGATTGCTGGCTGTTCCTTGTGCAGGTTTCCATAGTGTAGTGGTTATCACGTTCGCCTCACACGCGAAAGGTCCCCAGTTCGAAACTGGGTGGAAACAGCAGTTGGCTTTTTCCAGAATTACTTAAGTAGGGATCTATTGCTTTCTTTGTCAGGGTCAGGATCTGTTTGCAATGTATGTTAACAAAATAACAAGCCATCACCAGTAGATTGCTGGCTGTCTTCTCTGCACAAGTTTCTGTAGCGTAATGGTTTTGACTTTCGCCTCACACGCGAAAGGTCACCAGTTCGAAACTGGGTGGAAACAACGGTTGGCTTTTTCAAGAAATACTTAAGTAGGGATCTATTGCTTTCTTTGTCAGGGTCTGTTGCAATGTACGTTAAGAAAATAACAAGCGATCACCAGGAGATTGCTGGCTGTCTTCTCTGCACAAGTTTCTGTAGTGTAGTGGTCATCACGTTCGCCTCACACGCGAAAGGTCCTCGGTTCGAAACCGAGCAGAAACAATGTTTCTCTTTTGTGGGAAAACATGAACTGATTGCGACGTCAGAGGAGGGATTTAGTTATCTCTTCTTTTATCCGCTCTTCAGCAAGCGATCACGAGGAGATTGCTGGCTGTTCCTTGTGCAGGTTTCCATAGTGTAGTGGTTATCACGTTCGCCTTACACGCGAAAGGTCCCCAGTTCGAAACTGGGTGGAAACAGCAGATGGCTTTTTCCAGAATTACTTAAGTAGGGATCTATTGCTTTCTTTGTCAGGGTCAGGGTCTGTTTGCAATGTACGTTAACAAAATAACAAGCGATCACCAGGAGAATGCTGGCTGTCTTCTCTGCACAAGTTTCTGTAGCGTAATGGTTTTGACTTTCGCCTCACACGCGAAAGGTCACCAGTTCGAAACTGTGCTAAAACAGCTATTGGATTTTTCCTAAATTTCTTAAGTAGGGATCTGTTGCTTTCTTCGTTAACGCTACAAAGGCCTTCTGCCAAGTGGTGTTAAAAGAACTGTGGTGTCACATCAAGTTTCTGTAGTGTAGTGGTCATCACGTTCGCCTTACACGCGAAAGGTCCTCGGTTCGAAACCGAGCAGAAACAATGTTTCTGTTTTGTGGGAAAACATGAACTAATTGCGACGTCAGAGGACCGATTTAGTTATCTCTTCTTTTATCCGCTCTTCAGCAAGCGATCACGAGGAGATTGCTGGCTGTTCCTTGTGCAGGTTTCCATAGTGTAGTGGTTATCACGTTCGCCTCACACGCGAAAGGTCCCCAGTTCGAAACTGGGTGGAAACAACGGTTGGCTTTTTCCAGAATTACTTAAGTAGGGATCTATTGCTTTCTTTGTCAGGGTCTGTTGCAATGTACGTTAACAAAATAACAAGCGATCACCAGGAGATTGCTGGCTGTCTTCTCTGCACAAGTTTCTGTAGTGTAGTGGTCATCACGTTCGCCTAACACGCGAAAGGTCCTCGGTTCGAAACCGAGCAGAAACAATGTTTCTCTTTTGTGGGAAAACATGAACTAATTGCGACGTCAGAGGACCGATTTAGTTATCTCTTCTTTTATCCGCTCTTCAGCAAGCGATCACGAGGAGATTGCTGGCTGTTCCTTGTGCAGGTTTCCATAGTGTAGTGGTTATCACGTTCGACCTCACACGCGAAAGGTCCCCAGTTCGAAACTGGGTGGAAACAGCAGTTGGCTTTTTCCAGAATTACTTAAGTAGGGATCTATTGCTTTCTTTGTCAGGGTCAGGATCTGTTTGCAATGTATGTTAACAAAATAACAAGCCATCACCAGTAGATTGCTGGCTGTCTTCTCTGCACAAGTTTCTGTAGCGTAATGGTTTTGACTTTCGCCTCACACGCGAAAGGTCACCAGTTCGAAACTGGGTGGAAACAACGGTTGGCTTTTTCCAGAATTACTTAAGTAGGGATCTATTGCTTTCTTTGTCAGGGTCTGTTGCAATGTACGTTAACAAAATAACAAGCGGTCACCAGGAGATTGCTGGCTGTCTTCTCTGCACAAGTTTCTGTAGTGTAGTGGTCATCACGTTCGCCTAACACGCGAAATGTCCTCGGTTCGAAACCGAGCAGAAACAATGTTTCTCTTTTGTGGGAAAACATGAACTGATTGCGACGTCAGAGGAGGGATTTAGTTATCTCTTCTTTTATCCGCTCTTCAGCAAGCGATCACGAGGAGATTGCTGGCTGTTCCTTGTGCAGGTTTCCATAGTGTAGTGGTTATCACGTTCGCCTTACACGCGAAAGGTCCCCAGTTCGAAACTGGGTGGAAACAGCAGATGGCTTTTTCCAGAATTACTTAAGTAGGGATCTATTGCTTTCTTTGTCAGGGTCTGTTTGCAATGTACGTTAACAAAATAACAAGCGATCACCAGGAGATTGCTGGCTGTCTTCTCTGCACAAGTTTCTGTAGCGTAATGGTTTTGACTTTCGCCTCACACGCGAAAGGTCACCAGTTCGAAACTGTGCTAAAACAGCTATTGGCTTTTTCCTAAATTTCTTAAGTAGGGATCTGTTGCTTTCTTCGTTAACGCTACAAAGGCCTTCTGCCAAGAGGTGTTAAAAGAACTGTGGAGTCACATCAAGTTTCTGTAGTGTAGTGGTCATCACGTTCGCCTTACACGCGAAAGGTCCTCGGTTCGAAAACCGAGCAGAAACAATGTTTCTGTTTTGTGGGAAAAAATGAACTAATTGAGACGTCAGAGGAGGGATTTAGTTATCTCTTCTTTTATCCGCTCTTCAGCAAGCGATCACGAGGAGATTGCTGGCTGTTCCTTATGCAGGTTTCCATAGTGTAGTGGTTATCACGTTCGCCTTACACGCGAAAGGTCCCCAGTTCGAAACTGGGTGGAAACAGCAGTTGGCTTTTTCCAGAATTACTTAAGTAGGGATCTATTGCTTTCTTTGTCAGGGTCTGTTTGCAATGTACGTTAACAAAATAACAAGGTCACCAGTTCGAAACTGTGCTAAAACAGCTATTGGCTTTTTCCTAAATTTCTTAAGTAGGGATCTGTTGCTTTCTTCGTTAACGCTACAAAGGCCTTCTGCCAAGAGGTGTTAAAAGAACTGTGGAGTCACATCACATCACACGCCTTACACGCGAAAGGTCCCCAGTTCGAAACTGGGTGGAAACAACAGTTGGCTTTTTCCAGAATTACTTAAGTAGGGATCTATTGCTTTCTTTGTCAGGGTCTGTTGCAATGTACGTTAACAAAATAACAAGCGATCACCAAGAGATTGCTGGCTGTCTTCTCTGCACAAGTTTCTGTAGCGTAATGGTTTTGACTTTCGCCTCACACGCGAAAGGTCACCAGTTCGAAACTGTGCTAAAACAGCTATTGGCTTTTTCCTAAATTTCTTAAGTATTTATCTGCTCTTCAGCAAGCGATCACGAGGAGATTGCTGGCTGTTCCTTGTGCAGGTTTCCATAGTGTAGTGGTTATCACGTTCGCCTTACACGCGAAAGGTCCCCAGTTCGAAACTGGGTGGAAACAGCAGTTGGCTTTCTCCAGAATTACTTAAGTAGGGATCTATTGCTTTCTTTGTCAGGGTCAGGGTCTGTTTGCAATGTACATTAACAAAATAACAAGCGATCACCAGTAGATTGCTGGCTGTCTTCTCTGCACAAGTTTCTGTAGCGTAATGGTTTTGACTTTCGCCTCACACGCGAAAGGTCACCAGTTCGAAACTGTGCTAAAACAGCTATTGGCTTTTTCCTAAATTTCTTAAGTAGGGATCTTTTGCTTTCTTCGTTAACGCTACAAAGGCCTTCTGCCAAGAGGTGTTAAAAGAACTGTGGAGTCACATCAAGTTTCTGTAGTGTAGTGGTCATCACGTTCGCCTAACACGCGAAAGGTCCTCGGTTCGAAACCGAGCGGAAACAATGTTTCTCTATTGTGGGAAAACATGAACTGATTGCGACGTCAGAGGAGGGATTTAGTTATCTCTTCTTTTATCCGCTCTTCAGCAAGCGATCACGAGGAGATTGCTGGCTGTTCCTTGTGCAGGTTTCCATAGTGTAGTGGTTATCACGTTCGCCTCACACGCGAAAGGTCCCCAGTTCGAAACTGGGTGGAAACAGCGGTTGGCTTTTTCCAGAATTACTTAAGTAGGGATCTATTGCTTTCTTTGTCAGGGTCAGGGTCTGTTTGCAATGTACATTAACAAAATAACAAGCGATCACCAGGAGATTGCTGGCTGTCTTCTCTGCACAAGTTTCTGTAGCGTAATGGTTTTGACTTTCGCCTCACACGCGAAAGGTCACTGTTCGAAACTGTGCTAAAACAGCTATTGGCTTTTTCCTAAATTTCTTAAGTAGGGATCTGTTGCTTTCTTCGTTAATGCTACAAAGGCCTTCTGCCAAGTGGTGTTAAAAGAACTGTGGTGTCACATCAAGTTTCTGTAGTGTAGTGGTCATCACGTTCGCCTTACACGCGAAAGGTCCTCGGTTCGAAACCGAGCAGAAACAATGTTTCTGTTTTGTGGGAAAACATGAACTAATTGCGACGTCAGAGGACCGATTTAGTTATCTCTTCTTTTATCCGCTCTTCAGCAAGCGATCACGAGGAGATTGCTGGCTGTTCCTTGTGCAGGTTTCCATAGTGTAGTGGTTATCACGTTCGCCTCACACGCGAAAGGTCACCAGTTCGAAACTGGGTGGAAACAACGGTTGGCTTTTTCCAGAATTACTTAAGTAGGGATCTATTGCTTTCTTTGTCAGGGTCTGTTGCAATGTACGTTAACAAAATAACAAGCGATCACCAGGAGATTGCTGGCTGTCTTCTCTGCACAAGTTTCTGTAGTGTAGTGGTCATCACGTTCGCCTAACACGCGAAAGGTCCTCGGTTCGAAACCGAGCAGAAACAATGTTTCTCTTTTGTGGGAAAACATGAACTAATTGAGACGTCAGAGGACCGATTTAGTTATCTCTTCTTTTATCCGCTCTTCAGCAAGCGATCACGAGGAGATTGCTGGCTGTTCCTTGTGCAGGTTTCCATAGTGTAGTGGTTATCACGTTCGCCTCACACGCGAAAGGTCCCCAGTTCGAAACTGGGTGGAAACAGCAGTTGGCTTTTTCCAGAATTACTTAAGTAGGGATCTATTGCTTTCTTTGTCAGGGTCAGGATCTGTTTGCAATGTATGTTAACAAAATAACAAGCCATCACCAGTAGATTGCTGGCTGTCTTCTCTGCACAAGTTTCTGTAGCGTAATGGTTTTGACTTTCGCCTCACACGCGAAAGGTCACCAGTTCGAAACTGGGTGGAAACAACGGTTGGCTTTTTCAAGAAATACTTAAGTAGGGATCTATTGCTTTCTTTGTCAGGGTCTGTTGCAATGTACGTTAAGAAAATAACAAGCGATCACCAGGAGATTGCTGGCTGTCTTCTCTGCACAAGTTTCTGTAGTGTAGTGGTCATCACGTTCGCCTCACACGCGAAAGGTCCTCGGTTCGAAACCGAGCAGAAACAATGTTTCTCTTTTGTGGGAAAACATGAACTGATTGCGACGTCAGAGGAGGGATTTAGTTATCTCTTCTTTTATCCGCTCTTCAGCAAGCGATCACGAGGAGATTGCTGGCTGTTCCTTGTGCAGGTTTCCATAGTGTAGTGGTTATCACGTTCGCCTTACACGCGAAAGGTCCCCAGTTCGAAACTGGGTGGAAACAGCAGATGGCTTTTTCCAGAATTACTTAAGTAGGGATCTATTGCTTTCTTTGTCAGGGTCAGGGTCTGTTTGCAATGTACGTTAACAAAATAACAAGCGATCACCAGGAGAATGCTGGCTGTCTTCTCTGCACAAGTTTCTGTAGCGTAATGGTTTTGACTTTCGCCTCACACGCGAAAGGTCACCAGTTCGAAACTGTGCTAAAACAGCTATTGGATTTTTCCTAAATTTCTTAAGTAGGGATCTGTTGCTTTCTTTGTTAACGCTACAAAGGCCTTCTGCCAAGAGGTGTTAAAAGAACTGTGGAGTCACATCAAGTTTCTGTAGTGTAGTGGTCATCACGTTCGCCTTACACGTGAAAGGTCCTCGGTTCGAAACCGAGCAGAAACAATGTTTCTGTTTTGTGGGAAAACATGAACTAATTGCGACGTCAGAGGACCGATTTAGTTATCTCTTCTTTTATCCGCTCTTCAGCAAGCGATCACGAGGAGATTGCTGGCTGTTCCTTGTGCAGGTTTCCATAGTGTAGTGGTTATCACGTTCGCCTCACACGCGAAAGGTCCCCAGTTCGAAACTGGGTGGAAACAACGGTTGGCTTTTTCCAGAATTACTTAAGTAGGGATCTATTGCTTTCTTTGTCAGGGTCTGTTGCAATGTACGTTAACAAAATAACAAGCGATCACCAGGAGATTGCTGGCTGTCTTCTCTGCACAAGTTTCTGTAGTGTAGTGGTCATCACGTTCGCCTAACACGCGAAATGTCCTCGGTTCGAAACCGAGCAGAAACAATGTTTCTCTTTTGTGGGAAAACATGAACTGATTGCGACGTCAGAGGAGGGATTTAGTTATCTCTTCTTTTATCCGCTCTTCAGCAAGCGATCACGAGGAGATTGCTGGCTGTTCCTTGTGCAGGTTTCCATAGTGTAGTGGTTATCACGTTCGCCTTACACGCGAAAGGTCCCCAGTTCGAAACTGGGTGGAAACAGCAGATGGCTTTTTCCAGAATTACTTAAGTAGGGATCTATTGCTTTCTTTGTCAGGGTCTGTTTGCAATGTACGTTAACAAAATAACAAGCGATCACCAGGAGATTGCTGGCTGTCTTCTCTGCACAAGTTTCTGTAGCGTAATGGTTTTGACTTTCGCCTCACACGCGAAAGGTCACCAGTTCGAAACTGTGCTAAAACAGCTATTGGCTTTTTCCTAAATTTCTTAAGTAGGGATCTGTTGCTTTCTTCGTTAACGCTACAAAGGCCTTCTGCCAAGAGGTGTTAAAAGAACTGTAGAGTCACATCAAGTAGTGGTCATCACGTTCGCCTTACACGCGAAAGGTCCTCGGTTCGAAACCGAGCAGAAACAATGTTTCTGTTTTGTGGGAAAAAATGAACTAATTGAGACGTCAGAGGAGGGATTTAGTTATCTCTTCTTTTATCCGCTCTTCAGCAAGCGATCACGAGGAGATTGCTGGCTGTTCCTTGTGCAGGTTTCCATAGTGTAGTGGTTATCACGTTCGCCTCACACGCGAAAGGTCCCCAGTTCGAAACTGGGTGGAAACAACGGTTGGCTTTTTCCAGAATTACTTAAGTAGGGATCTATTGCTTTCTTTGTCAGGGTCAGGGTCTGTTGCAATGTACGTTAACAAAATAACAAGCGATCACCAGGAGATTGCTGGCTGTCTTCTCTGCACAAGTTTCTGTAGTGTAGTGGTCATCACGTTCGCCTAACACGCGAAAGGTCCCCAGTTCGAAACTGGGTGGAAACAACGGTTGGCTTTTCCCAGAATTACTTAAGTAGGGATCTATTGCTTTCTTTGTCAGGGTCTGTTGCAATGTACGTTAACAAAATAACAAGCGATCACGAGGAGATTGCTGGCTGTTCCTTGTGCAGGTTTCCATAGTGTAGTGGTTATCACGTTCGCCTCACACGCGAAAGGTCCCCAGTTCGAAACTGGGTGGAAACAACAGTTGGCTTTTTCCAGAATTACTTAAAGGTTGTATCAGCGATTTCTAGGCTGAAAACAAAGTGTCAATTTCAGCTGACCTTTCATCACGATCCGCTCGCTGCCTGCCCCATAAATTGTCTGTGAAAAAACCGCGTCTCTCTGGTCAGCCTAGGGTCCGAGATATGCCAAAAAAACAATCGGCACTACCAACCTTTCCACACATAAACAAACATTGTTCCAACCAATCAGCGTCAGGGGTTTGGTGTTGCGGACTTTCGCTCCGCCTCCCTCATATCCCTGCACCAGTAGGAAAGTCCACAACACCAAACCCCTGACGCTCATTGGTTGGAACAATGTTTGTTTATGTGTGGAAAGGTTGGTAGTGCCGATTGTTTTTTTGGCATATCTCGGACCCTAGGCTGACCAGAGAGACGCGTTTTTTTCACAGACAATTTATGGGGCAGGCAGCGAGCGGATCGTGAAGAAAGGTCAGCTGAAATTGACACTTTATGTTTTAGGCTAGAAATCGCTGATACAACCTTTAAGTAGGGATCTATTGCTTTCTTTGTCAGGGTCTGTTGCAATGTATGTTAACAAAATAACAAGCGATCACCAGGAGATTGCTGGCTGTCTTCTCTGCACAAGTTTCTGTAGCGTAATGGTTTTGACTTTCGCCTCACACGCGAAAGGTCCTCGGTTCGAAACCGAGCAGAAACAATGTTTCTCTATTGTGGGAAAACATGAACTGATTGCGACGTTAGAGGAGGGATTTAGTTATCTCTTCTTTTATCCGCTCTTCAGCAAGCGATCACGAGGAGATTGCTGGCTGTTCCTTGTGCAGGTTTCCATAGTGTAGTGGTTATCACGTTCGCCTCACACGCGAAAGGTCCCCAGTTCGAAACTGGGTGGAAACAACGGTTGGCTTTTTCCAGAATTACTTAAGTAGGGATCTATTGCTTTCTTTGTCAGGGTCAGGGTCTGTTTGCAATGTACATTAACAAAATAACAAGCGATCACCAGGAGATTGCTGGCTGTCTTCTCTGCACAAGTTTCTGTAGCGTAATGGTTTTGACTTTCGCCTCACACGCGAAAGGTCACTGTTCGAAACTGTGCTAAAACAGCTATTGGCTTTTTCCTAAATTTCTTAAGTAGGGATCTGTTGCTTTCTTCGTTAACGCTACAAAGGCCTTCTGCCAAGTGGTGTTAAAAGAACTGTGGTGTCACATCAAGTTTCTGTAGTGTAGTGGTCATCACGTTCGCCTTACACGCGAAAGGTCCTCGGTTCGAAACCGAGCAGAAACAATGTTTCTCCTCGGTTCGAAACCGAGCAGAAACAATGTTTCTGTTTTGTGGGAAAACATGAACTAATTGCGACGTCAGAGGACCGATTTAGTTATCTCTTCTTTTATCCGCTCTTCAGCAAGCGATCACGAGGAGATTGCTGGCTGTTCCTTGTGCAGGTTTCCATAGTGTAGTGGTTATCACGTTCGCCTCACACGCGAAAAGTCCCCAGTTCGAAACTGGGTGGAAACAACGGTTGGCTTTTTCCAGAATTACTTAAGTAGGGATCTATTGCTTTCTTTGTCAGGGTCTGTTGCAATGTACGTTAACAAAATAACAAGCGATCACCAGGAGATTGCTGGCTGTCTTCTCTGCACAAGTTTCTGTAGTGTAGTGGTCATCACGTTCGCCTAACACGCGAAAGGTCCTCGGTTCGAAACCGAGCAGAAACAATGTTTCTCTTTTGTGGGAAAACATGAACTAATTGCGACGTCAGAGGACCGATTTAGTTATCTCTTCTTTTATCCGCTCTTCAGCAAGCGATCACGAGGAGATTGCTGGCTGTTCCTTGTGCAGGTTTCCATAGTGTAGTGGTTATCACGTTCGCCTCACACGCGAAAGGTCCCCAGTTCGAAACTGGGTGGAAACAGCAGTTGGCTTTTTCCAGAATTACTTAAGTAGGGATCTATTGCTTTCTTTGTCAGGGTCAGGATCTGTTTGCAATGTATGTTAACAAAATAACAAGCCATCACCAGTAGATTGCTGGCTGTCTTCTCTGCACAAGTTTCTGTAGCGTAATGGTTTTGACTTTCGCCTCACACGCGAAAGGTCACCAGTTCGAAACTGGGTGGAAACAACGGTTGGCTTTTTCAAGAAATACTTAAGTAGGGATCTATTGCTTTCTTTGTCAGGGTCTGTTGCAATGTACGTTAAGAAAATAACAAGCGATCACCAGGAGATTGCTGGCTGTCTTCTCTGCACAAGTTTCTGTAGTGTAGTGGTCATCACGTTCGCCTCACACGCGAAAGGTCCTCGGTTCGAAACCGAGCAGAAACAATGTTTCTCTTTTGTGGGAAAACATGAACTGATTGCGACGTCAGAGGAGGGATTTAGTTATCTCTTCTTTTATCCGCTCTTCAGCAAGCGATCACGAGGAGATTGCTGGCTGTTCCTTGTGCAGGTTTCCATAGTGTAGTGGTTATCACGTTCGCCTTACACGCGAAAGGTCCCCAGTTCGAAACTGGGTGGAAACAGCAGATGGCTTTTTCCAGAATTACTTAAGTAGGGATCTATTGCTTTCTTTGTCAGGGTCAGGGTCTGTTTGCAATGTACGTTAACAAAATAACAAGCGATCACCAGGAGAATGCTGGCTGTCTTCTCTGCACAAGTTTCTGTAGCGTAATGGTTTTGACTTTCGCCTCACACGCGAAAGGTCACCAGTTCGAAACTGTGCTAAAACAGCTATTGGATTTTTCCTAAATTTCTTAAGTAGGGATCTGTTGCTTTCTTCGTTAACGCTACAAAGGCCTTCTGCCAAGTGGTGTTAAAAGAACTGTGGTGTCACATCAAGTTTCTGTAGTGTAGTGGTCATCACGTTCGCCTTACACGCGAAAGGTCCTCGGTTCGAAACCGAGCAGAAACAATGTTTCTGTTTTGTGGGAAAACATGAACTAATTGCGACGTCAGAGGACCGATTTAGTTATCTCTTCTTTTATCCGCTCTTCAGCAAGCGATCACGAGGAGATTGCTGGCTGTTCCTTGTGCAGGTTTCCATAGTGTAGTGGTTATCACGTTCGCCTCACACGCGAAAGGTCCCCAGTTCGAAACTGGGTGGAAACAACGGTTGGCTTTTTCCAGAATTACTTAAGTAGGGATCTATTGCTTTCTTTGTCAGGGTCTGTTGCAATGTACGTTAACAAAATAACAAGCGATCACCAGGAGATTGCTGGCTGTCTTCTCTGCACAAGTTTCTGTAGTGTAGTGGTCATCACGTTCGCCTAACACGCGAAAGGTCCTCGGTTCGAAACCGAGCAGAAACAATGTTTCTCTTTTGTGGGAAAACATGAACTAATAGCGACGTCAGAGGACCGATTTAGTTATCTCTTCTTTTATCCGCTCTTCAGCAAGCGATCACGAGGAGATTGCTGGCTGTTCCTTGTGCAGGTTTCCATAGTGTAGTGGTTATCACGTTCGCCTCACACGCGAAAGGTCCCCAGTTCGAAACTGGGTGGAAACAACGGTTGGCTTTTTCCAGAATTACTTAAGTAGGGATCTATTGCTTTCTTTGTCAGGGTCAGGATCTGTTTGCAATGTATGTTAACAAAATAACAAGCCATCACCAGTAGATTGCTGGCTGTCTTCTCTGCACAAGTTTCTGTAGCGTAATGGTTTTGACTTTCGCCTCACACGCGAAAGGTCACCAGTTCGAAACTGGGTGGAAACAACGGTTGGCTTTTTCAAGAAATACTTAAGTAGGGATCTATTGCTTTCTTTGTCAGGGTCTGTTGCAATGTACGTTAACAAAATAACAAGCGATCACCAGGAGATTGCTGGCTGTCTTCTCTGCACAAGTTTCTGTAGTGTAGTGGTCATCACGTTCGCCTAACACACGAAAGGTCCTCGGTTCGAAACCGAGCGGAAACAATGTTTCTCTATTGTGGGAAAACATGAACTGATTGCGACGTCAGAGGAGGGATTTAGTTATCTCTTCTTTTATCCGCTCTTCAGCAAGCGATCACGAGGAGATTGCTGGCTGTTCCTTGTGCAGGTTTCCATAGTGTAGTGGTTATCACGTTCGCCTTACACGCGAAAGGTCCCCAGTTCGAAACTGGGTGGAAACAGCAGATGGCTTTTTCCAGAATTACTTAAGTAGGGATCTATTGCTTTCTTTGTCAGGGTCAGGGTCTGTTTGCAATGTACGTTAACAAAATAACAAGCGATCACCAGGAGAATGCTGGCTGTCTTCTCTGCACAAGTTTCTGTAGCGTAATGGTTTTGACTTTCGCCTCACACGCGAAAGGTCACCAGTTCGAAACTGTGCTAAAACAGCTATTGGATTTTTCCTAAATTTCTTAAGTAGGGATCTGTTGCTTTCTTCGTTAACGCTACAAAGGCCTTCTGCCAAGTGGTGTTAAAAGAACTGTGGTGTCACATCAAGTTTCTGTAGTGTAGTGGTCATCACGTTCGCCTTACACGCGAAAGGTCCTCGGTTCGAAACCGAGCAGAAACAATGTTTCTGTTTTGTGGGAAAACATGAACTAATTGCGACGTCAGAGGACCGATTTAGTTATCTCTTCTTTTATCCGCTCTTCAGCAAGCGATCACGAGGAGATTGCTGGCTGTTCCTTGTGCAGGTTTCCATAGTGTAGTGGTTATCACGTTCGCCTCACACGCGAAAGGTCCCCAGTTCGAAACTGGGTGGAAACAACGGTTGGCTTTTTCCAGAATTACTTAAGTAGGGATCTATTGCTTTCTTTGTCAGGGTCTGTTGCAATGTACGTTAACAAAATAACAAGCGATCACCAGGAGATTGCTGGCTGTCTTCTCTGCACAAGTTTCTGTAGTGTAGTGGTCATCACGTTCGCCTAACACGCGAAAGGTCCTCGGTTCGAAACCGAGCAGAAACAATGTTTCTCTTTTGTGGGAAAACATGAACTAATAGCGACGTCAGAGGACCGATTTAGTTATCTCTTCTTTTATCCGCTCTTCAGCAAGCGATCACGAGGAGATTGCTGGCTGTTCCTTGTGCAGGTTTCCATAGTGTAGTGGTTATCACGTTCGCCTCACACGCGAAAGGTCCCCAGTTCGAAACTGGGTGGAAACAACGGTTGGCTTTTTCCAGAATTACTTAAGTAGGGATCTATTGCTTTCTTTGTCAGGGTCAGGATCTGTTTGCAATGTATGTTAACAAAATAACAAGCCATCACCAGTAGATTGCTGGCTGTCTTCTCTGCACAAGTTTCTGTAGCGTAATGGTTTTGACTTTCGCCTCACACGCGAAAGGTCACCAGTTCGAAACTGGGTGGAAACAACGGTTGGCTTTTTCAAGAAATACTTAAGTAGGGATCTATTGCTTTCTTTGTCAGGGTCTGTTGCAATGTACGTTAACAAAATAACAAGCGATCACCAGGAGATTGCTGGCTGTCTTCTCTGCACAAGTTTCTGTAGTGTAGTGGTCATCACGTTCGCCTAACACGCGAAAGGTCCTCGGTTCGAAACCGAGCGGAAACAATGTTTCTCTATTGTGGGAAAACATGAACTGATTGCGACGTCAGAGGAGGGATTTAGTTATCTCTTCTTTTATCCGCTCTTCAGCAAGCGATCACGAGGAGATTGCTGGCTGTTCCTTGTGCAGGTTTCCATAGTGTAGTGGTTATCACGTTCGCCTCACACGCGAAAGGTCCCCAGTTCGAAACTGGGTGGAAACAGCAGTTGGCTTTTTCCAGAATTACTTAAGTAGGGATCTATTGCTTTCTTTGTCAGGGTCAGGATCTGTTTGCAATGTACGTTAACAAAATAACAAGCGATCACCAGGAGAATGCTGGCTGTCTTCTCTGCACAAGTTTCTGTAGCGTAATGGTTTTGACTTTCGCCTCACACGCGAAAGGTCACCAGTTCGAAACTGTGCTAAAACAGCTATTGGCTTTTTCCTAAATTTCTTAAGTAGGGATCTGTTGCTTTCTTCGTTAACGCTACAAAGGCCTTCTGCCAAGAGGTGTTAAAAGAACACTGTGAAGTCACATCAAGTTTCTGTAGTGTAGTGGTCATCACGTTCGCCTTACACGCGAAAGGTCCTCGGTTCGAAACCGAGCAGAAACAATGTTTCTGTTTTGTGGGAAAACATGAACTAATTGCGACGTCAGAGGACCGATTTAGTTATCTCTTCTTTTATCCGCTCTTCAGCAAGCGATCACGAGGAGATTGCTGGCTGTTCCTTGTGCAGGTTTCCATAGTGTAGTGGTTATCACGTTCGCCTCACACGCGAAAGGTCCCCAGTTCGAAACTGGGTGGAAACAACGGTTGGCTTTTTCCAGAATTACTTAAGTAGGGATCTATTGCTTTCTTTGTCAGGGTCTGTTGCAATGTACGTTAACAAAATAACAAGCGATCACCAGGAGATTGCTGGCTGTCTTCTCTGCACAAGTTTCTGTAGTGTAGTGGTCATCACGTTCGCCTAACACGCGAAAGGTCCTCGGTTCGAAACCGAGCAGAAACAATGTTTCTCTTTTGTGGGAAAACATGAACTAATTGCGACGTCAGAGGACCGATTTAGTTATCTCTTCTTTTATCCGCTCTTCAGCAAGCGATCACGAGGAGATTGCTGGCTGTTCCTTGTGCAGGTTTCCATAGTGTAGTGGTTATCACGTTCGCCTCACACGCGAAAGGTCCCCAGTTCGAAACTGGGTGGAAACAGCAGTTGGCTTTTTCCAGAATTACTTAAGTAGGGATCTATTGCTTTCTTTGTCAGGGTCAGGATCTGTTTGCAATGTATGTTAACAAAATAACAAGCCATCACCAGTAGATTGCTGGCTGTCTTCTCTGCACAAGTTTCTGTAGCGTAATGGTTTTGACTTTCGCCTCACACGCGAAAGGTCACCAGTTCGAAACTGGGTGGAAACAACGGTTGGCTTTTTCAAGAAATACTTAAGTAGGGATCTATTGCTTTCTTTGTCAGGGTCTGTTGCAATGTACGTTAAGAAAATAACAAGCGATCACCAGGAGATTGCTGGCTGTCTTCTCTGCACAAGTTTCTGTAGTGTAGTGGTCATCACGTTCGCCTCACACGCGAAAGGTCCTCGGTTCGAAACCGAGCAGAAACAATGTTTCTCTTTTGTGGGAAAACATGAACTGATTGCGACGTCAGAGGAGGGATTTAGTTATCTCTTCTTTTATCCGCTCTTCAGCAAGCGATCACGAGGAGATTGCTGGCTGTTCCTTGTGCAGGTTTCCATAGTGTAGTGGTTATCACGTTCGCCTTACACGCGAAAGGTCCCCAGTTCGAAACTGGGTGGAAACAGCAGATGGCTTTTTCCAGAATTACTTAAGTAGGGATCTATTGCTTTCTTTGTCAGGGTCAGGGTCTGTTTGCAATGTACGTTAACAAAATAACAAGCGATCACCAGGAGAATGCTGGCTGTCTTCTCTGCACAAGTTTCTGTAGCGTAATGGTTTTGACTTTCGCCTCACACGCGAAAGGTCACCAGTTCGAAACTGTGCTAAAACAGCTATTGGATTTTTCCTAAATTTCTTAAGTAGGGATCTGTTGCTTTCTTCGTTAACGCTACAAAGGCCTTCTGCCAAGTGGTGTTAAAAGAACTGTGGTGTCACATCAAGTTTCTGTAGTGTAGTGGTCATCACGTTCGCCTTACACGCGAAAGGTCCTCGGTTCGAAACCGAGCAGAAACAATGTTTCTGTTTTGTGGGAAAACATGAACTAATTGCGACGTCAGAGGACCGATTTAGTTATCTCTTCTTTTATCCGCTCTTCAGCAAGCGATCACGAGGAGATTGCTGGCTGTTCCTTGTGCAGGTTTCCATAGTGTAGTGGTTATCACGTTCGCCTCACACGCGAAAGGTCCCCAGTTCGAAACTGGGTGGAAACAACGGTTGGCTTTTTCCAGAATTACTTAAGTAGGGATCTATTGCTTTCTTTGTCAGGGTCTGTTGCAATGTACGTTAACAAAATAACAAGCGATCACCAGGAGATTGCTGGCTGTCTTCTCTGCACAAGTTTCTGTAGTGTAGTGGTCATCACGTTCGCCTAACACGCGAAAGGTCCTCGGTTCGAAACCGAGCAGAAACAATGTTTCTCTTTTGTGGGAAAACATGAACTAATAGCGACGTCAGAGGACCGATTTAGTTATCTCTTCTTTTATCCGCTCTTCAGCAAGCGATCACGAGGAGATTGCTGGCTGTTCCTTGTGCAGGTTTCCATAGTGTAGTGGTTATCACGTTCGCCTCACACGCGAAAGGTCCCCAGTTCGAAACTGGGTGGAAACAACGGTTGGCTTTTTCCAGAATTACTTAAGTAGGGATCTATTGCTTTCTTTGTCAGGGTCAGGATCTGTTTGCAATGTATGTTAACAAAATAACAAGCCATCACCAGTAGATTGCTGGCTGTCTTCTCTGCACAAGTTTCTGTAGCGTAATGGTTTTGACTTTCGCCTCACACGCGAAAGGTCACCAGTTCGAAACTGGGTGGAAACAACGGTTGGCTTTTTCAAGAAATACTTAAGTAGGGATCTATTGCTTTCTTTGTCAGGGTCTGTTGCAATGTACGTTAACAAAATAACAAGCGATCACCAGGAGATTGCTGGCTGTCTTCTCTGCACAAGTTTCTGTAGTGTAGTGGTCATCACGTTCGCCTAACACACGAAAGGTCCTCGGTTCGAAACCGAGCGGAAACAATGTTTCTCTATTGTGGGAAAACATGAACTGATTGCGACGTCAGAGGAGGGATTTAGTTATCTCTTCTTTTATCCGCTCTTCAGCAAGCGATCACGAGGAGATTGCTGGCTGTTCCTTGTGCAGGTTTCCATAGTGTAGTGGTTATCACGTTCGCCTTACACGCGAAAGGTCCCCAGTTCGAAACTGGGTGGAAACAGCAGATGGCTTTTTCCAGAATTACTTAAGTAGGGATCTATTGCTTTCTTTGTCAGGGTCAGGGTCTGTTTGCAATGTACGTTAACAAAATAACAAGCGATCACCAGGAGAATGCTGGCTGTCTTCTCTGCACAAGTTTCTGTAGCGTAATGGTTTTGACTTTCGCCTCACACGCGAAAGGTCACCAGTTCGAAACTGTGCTAAAACAGCTATTGGATTTTTCCTAAATTTCTTAAGTAGGGATCTGTTGCTTTCTTCGTTAACGCTACAAAGGCCTTCTGCCAAGTGGTGTTAAAAGAACTGTGGTGTCACATCAAGTTTCTGTAGTGTAGTGGTCATCACGTTCGCCTTACACGCGAAAGGTCCTCGGTTCGAAACCGAGCAGAAACAATGTTTCTGTTTTGTGGGAAAACATGAACTAATTGCGACGTCAGAGGACCGATTTAGTTATCTCTTCTTTTATCCGCTCTTCAGCAAGCGATCACGAGGAGATTGCTGGCTGTTCCTTGTGCAGGTTTCCATAGTGTAGTGGTTATCACGTTCGCCTCACACGCGAAAGGTCCCCAGTTCGAAACTGGGTGGAAACAACGGTTGGCTTTTTCCAGAATTACTTAAGTAGGGATCTATTGCTTTCTTTGTCAGGGTCTGTTGCAATGTACGTTAACAAAATAACAAGCGATCACCAGGAGATTGCTGGCTGTCTTCTCTGCACAAGTTTCTGTAGTGTAGTGGTCATCACGTTCGCCTAACACGCGAAAGGTCCTCGGTTCGAAACCGAGCAGAAACAATGTTTCTCTTTTGTGGGAAAACATGAACTAATAGCGACGTCAGAGGACCGATTTAGTTATCTCTTCTTTTATCCGCTCTTCAGCAAGCGATCACGAGGAGATTGCTGGCTGTTCCTTGTGCAGGTTTCCATAGTGTAGTGGTTATCACGTTCGCCTCACACGCGAAAGGTCCCCAGTTCGAAACTGGGTGGAAACAACGGTTGGCTTTTTCCAGAATTACTTAAGTAGGGATCTATTGCTTTCTTTGTCAGGGTCAGGATCTGTTTGCAATGTATGTTAACAAAATAACAAGCCATCACCAGTAGATTGCTGGCTGTCTTCTCTGCACAAGTTTCTGTAGCGTAATGGTTTTGACTTTCGCCTCACACGCGAAAGGTCACCAGTTCGAAACTGGGTGGAAACAACGGTTGGCTTTTTCAAGAAATACTTAAGTAGGGATCTATTGCTTTCTTTGTCAGGGTCTGTTGCAATGTACGTTAACAAAATAACAAGCGATCACCAGGAGATTGCTGGCTGTCTTCTCTGCACAAGTTTCTGTAGTGTAGTGGTCATCACGTTCGCCTAACACGCGAAAGGTCCTCGGTTCGAAACCGAGCGGAAACAATGTTTCTCTATTGTGGGAAAACATGAACTGATTGCGACGTCAGAGGAGGGATTTAGTTATCTCTTCTTTTATCCGCTCTTCAGCAAGCGATCACGAGGAGATTGCTGGCTGTTCCTTGTGCAGGTTTCCATAGTGTAGTGGTTATCACGTTCGCCTCACACGCGAAAGGTCCCCAGTTCGAAACTGGGTGGAAACAGCAGTTGGCTTTTTCCAGAATTACTTAAGTAGGGATCTATTGCTTTCTTTGTCAGGGTCAGGATCTGTTTGCAATGTACGTTAACAAAATAACAAGCGATCACCAGGAGAATGCTGGCTGTCTTCTCTGCACAAGTTTCTGTAGCGTAATGGTTTTGACTTTCGCCTCACACGCGAAAGGTCACCAGTTCGAAACTGTGCTAAAACAGCTATTGGCTTTTTCCTAAATTTCTTAAGTAGGGATCTGTTGCTTTCTTCGTTAACGCTACAAAGGCCTTCTGCCAAGAGGTGTTAAAAGAACACTGTGAAGTCACATCAAGTTTCTGTAGTGTAGTGGTCATCACGTTCGCCTTACACGCGAAAGGTCCTCGGTTCGAAACCGAGCAGAAACAATGTTTCTGTTTTGTGGGAAAACATGAACTAATTGCGACGTCAGAGGACCGATTTAGTTATCTCTTCTTTTATCCGCTCTTCAGCAAGCGATCACGAGGAGATTGCTGGCTGTTCCTTGTGCAGGTTTCCATAGTGTAGTGGTTATCACGTTCGCCTCACACGCGAAAGGTCCCCAGTTCGAAACTGGGTGGAAACAACGGTTGGCTTTTTCCAGAATTACTTAAGTAGGGATCTATTGCTTTCTTTGTCAGGGTCTGTTGCAATGTACGTTAACAAAATAACAAGCGATCACCAGGAGATTGCTGGCTGTCTTCTCTGCACAAGTTTCTGTAGTGTAGTGGTCATCACGTTCGCCTAACACGCGAAAGGTCCTCGGTTCGAAACCGAGCAGAAACAATGTTTCTCTTTTGTGGGAAAACATGAACTAATTGCGACGTCAGAGGACCGATTTAGTTATCTCTTCTTTTATCCGCTCTTCAGCAAGCGATCACGAGGAGATTGCTGGCTGTTCCTTGTGCAGGTTTCCATAGTGTAGTGGTTATCACGTTCGACCTCACACGCGAAAGGTCCCCAGTTCGAAACTGGGTGGAAACAGCAGTTGGCTTTTTCCAGAATTACTTAAGTAGGGATCTATTGCTTTCTTTGTCAGGGTCAGGATCTGTTTGCAATGTATGTTAACAAAATAACAAGCCATCACCAGTAGATTGCTGGCTGTCTTCTCTGCACAAGTTTCTGTAGCGTAATGGTTTTGACTTTCGCCTCACACGCGAAAGGTCACCAGTTCGAAACTGAGTGGAAACAACGGTTGGCTTTTTCCAGAATTACTTAAGTAGGGATCTATTGCTTTCTTTGTCAGGGTCTGTTGCAATGTACGTTAACAAAATAACAAGCGGTCACCAGGAGATTGCTGGCTGTCTTCTCTGCACAAGTTTCTGTAGTGTAGTGGTCATCACGTTCGCCTAACACGCGAAATGTCCTCGGTTCGAAACCGAGCAGAAACAATGTTTCTCTTTTGTGGGAAAACATGAACTAATTGAGACGTCAGAGGAGGGATTTAGTTATCTCTTCTTTTATCCGCTCTTCAGCAAGCGATCACGAGGAGATTGCTGGCTGTTCCTTATGCAGGTTTCCATAGTGTAGTGGTTATCACGTTCGCCTTACACGCGAAAGGTCCCCAGTTCGAAACTGGGTGGAAACAGCAGTTGGCTTTTTCCAGAATTACTTAAGTAGGGATCTATTGCTTTCTTTGTCAGGGTCTGTTTGCAATGTACGTTAACAAAATAACAAGGTCACCAGTTCGAAACTGTGCTAAAACAGCTATTGGCTTTTTCCTAAATTTCTTAAGTAGGGATCTGTTGCTTTCTTCGTTAACGCTACAAAGGCCTTCTGCCAAGAGGTGTTAAAAGAACTGTGGAGTCACATCACATCACACGCCTTACACGCGAAAGGTCCCCAGTTCGAAACTGGGTGGAAACAACAGTTGGCTTTTTCCAGAATTACTTAAGTAGGGATCTATTGCTTTCTTTGTCAGGGTCTGTTGCAATGTACGTTAACAAAATAACAAGCGATCACCAAGAGATTGCTGGCTGTCTTCTCTGCACAAGTTTCTGTAGCGTAATGGTTTTGACTTTCGCCTCACACGCGAAAGGTCACCAGTTCGAAACTGTGCTAAAACAGCTATTGGCTTTTTCCTAAATTTCTTAAGTATTTATCTGCTCTTCAGCAAGCGATCACGAGGAGATTGCTGGCTGTTCCTTGTGCAGGTTTCCATAGTGTAGTGGTTATCACGTTCGCCTTACACGCGAAAGGTCCCCAGTTCGAAACTGGGTGGAAACAGCAGTTGGCTTTCTCCAGAATTACTTAAGTAGGGATCTATTGCTTTCTTTGTCAGGGTCAGGGTCTGTTTGCAATGTACATTAACAAAATAACAAGCGATCACCAGTAGATTGCTGGCTGTCTTCTCTGCACAAGTTTCTGTAGCGTAATGGTTTTGACTTTCGCCTCACACGCGAAAGGTCACCAGTTCGAAACTGTGCTAAAACAGCTATTGGCTTTTTCCTAAATTTCTTAAGTAGGGATCTTTTGCTTTCTTCGTTAATGCTACAAAGGCCTTCTGCCAAGAGGTGTTAAAAGAACTGTGGAGTCACATCAAGTTTCTGTAGTGTAGTGGTCATCACGTTCGCCTAACACGCGAAAGGTCCTCGGTTCGAAACCGAGCAGAAACAATGTTTCTCTTTTGTGGGAAAACATGAACTAATTGCGACGTCAGAGGACCGATTTAGTTATCTCTTCTTTTATCCGCTCTTCAGCAAGCGATCACGAGGAGATTGCTGGCTGTTCCTTGTGCAGGTTTCCATAGTGTAGTGGTTATCACGTTCGCCTCACACGCGAAAGGTCCCCAGTTCGAAACTGGGTGGAAACAGCAGTTGGCTTTTTCCAGAATTACTTAAGTAGGGATCTATTGCTTTCTTTGTCAGGGTCAGGATCTGTTTGCAATGTATGTTAACAAAATAACAAGCCATCACCAGTAGATTGCTGGCTGTCTTCTCTGCACAAGTTTCTGTAGCGTAATGGTTTTGACTTTCGCCTCACACGCGAAAGGTCACCAGTTCGAAACTGGGTGGAAACAACGGTTGGCTTTTTCCAGAATTACTTAAGTAGGGATCTATTGCTTTCTTTGTCAGGGTCTGTTGCAATGTACGTTAACAAAATAACAAGCGATCACCAGGAGATTGCTGGCTGTCTTCTCTGCACAAGTTTCTGTAGTGTAGTGGTCATCGCGTTCGCCTAACACGCGAAAGGTCCTCGGTTCGAAACCGAGCGGAAACAATGTTTCTCTATTGTGGGAAAACATGAACTGATTGCGACGTCAGAGGAGGGATTTAGTTATCTCTTCTTTTATCCGCTCTTCAGCAAGCGATCACGAGGAGATTGCTGGCTGTTCCTTGTGCAGGTTTCCATAGTGTAGTGGTTATCACGTTCGCCTTACACGCGAAAGGTCCCCAGTTCGAAACTGGGTGGAAACAGCAGATGGCTTTTTCCAGAATTACTTAAGTAGGGATCTATTGCTTTCTTTGTCAGGGTCAGAGTCTGTTTGCAATGTACGTTAACAAAATAACAAGCGATCACCAGGAGATTGCTGGCTGTCTTCTCTGCACAAGTTTCTGTAGCGTAATGGTTTTGACTTTCGCCTCACACGCGAAAGGTCACCAGTTCGAAACTGTGCTAAAACAGCTATTGGCTTTTTCCTAAATTTCTTAAGTAGGGATCTGTTGCTTTCTTCGTTAACGCTACAAAGGCCTTCTGCCAAGAGGTGTTAAAAGAACTGTGGAGTCACATCAAGTTTCTGTAGTGTAGTGGTCATCACGTTCGCCTTACACGCGAAAGGTCCTCGGTTCGAAACCGAGCAGAAACAATGTTTCTGTTTTGTGGGAAAACATGAACTAATTGCGACGTCAGAGGACCGATTTAGTTATCTCTTCTTTTATCCGCTCTTCAGCAAGCGATCACGAGGAGATTGCTGGCTGTTCCTTGTGCAGGTTTCCATAGTGTAGTGGTTATCACGTTCGCCTCACACGCGAAAGGTCCCCAGTTCGAAACTGGGTGGAAACAACGGTTGGCTTTTTCCAGAATTACTTAAGTAGGGATCTATTGCTTTCTTTGTCAGGGTCTGTTGCAATGTACGTTAACAAAATAACAAGCGATCACCAGGAGATTGCTGGCTGTCTTCTCTGCACAAGTTTCTGTAGCGTAATGGTTTTGACTTTCGCCTCACACGCGAAAGGTCACCAGTTCGAAACTGTGCTAAAACAGCTATTGGCTTTTTCCTAAATTTCTTAAGTAGGGATCTGTTGCTTTCTTCGTTAACGCTACAAAGTCCTTCTGCCAAGAGGTGTTAAAAGAACTGTGGAGTCACATCAAGTTTCTGTAGTGTAGTGGTCATCACATTCGCCTTACACGCGAAAGGTCCTCGGTTCGAAACCGAGCAGAAACAATGTTTCTGTTTTGTGGGAAAACATGAACTAATTGCGACGTCAGAGGACCGATTTAGTTATCTCTTCTTTTATCCGCTCTTCAGCAAGCGATCACGAGGCTTTTTCCAGAATTACTTAAGTTTCTGTAGTGTAGTGGTCATCACGTTCGCCTGACACGCGAAAGGTCCTCGGTTCGAAACCGAGCAGAAACAATGTTTCTGTTTTGTGGGAAAACATGAACTAATTGCGACGTCAGAGGACCGATTTAGTTATCTCTTCTTTTATCCGCTCTTCAGCAAGCGATCACCAGGAGATTGCTGGCTATTCCTTGTGCAGGTTTCCATAGTGTAGTGGTTATCACGTTCGCCTCACACGCGAAAGGTCCCCAGTTCGAAACTGGGTGGAAACAACAGTTGGCTTTTTCCAGAATTACTTAAAGGTGGTATCAGCGATTTCTAGGCTGAAAACAAAGTGTCAATTTCAGCTGACCTTTCATCACGATCCGCTCGCTGCCTGCCCCATAAATTGTCTGTGAAAAAACCGCGTCTCTCTGGTCAGCCTAGGGTCCGAGATATGCCAAAAAAACAATCGGCACTACCAACCTTTCCACACATAAACAAACATTGTTCCAACCAATCAGCGTCAGGGGTTTGGTGTTGTGGACTTTCGCTCCGCCTCCCTCATATCCCTGCACCAGTAGGAAAGTCCACAACACCAAACCCCTGACGCTCATTGGTTGGAACAATGTTTGTTTATGTGTGGAAAGGTTGGTAGTGGCGATTGTTTTTTTGGCATATCTCGGACCCTAGGCTGACCAGAGAGACGCGTTTTTTTCACAGACAATTTATGGGGCAGGCAGCGAGCGGATCGTGAAGAAAGGTCAGCTGAAATTGACACTTTATGTTTTAGGCTAGAAATCGCTGATACAACCTTTAAGTAGGGATCTATTGCTTTCTTTGTCAGGGTCTGTTGCAATGTACGTTAACAAAATAACAAGCGATCACCAGGAGATTGCTGGCTGTCTTCTCTGCACAAGTTTCTGTAGCGTAATGGTTTTGACTTTCGCCTCACACGCGAAAGGTCACCAGTTCGAAACTGTGCTAAAACAGCTATTGGCTTTTTCCTAAATTTCTTAAGTAGGGATCTGTTGCTTTCTTCGTTAACGCTACAAAGGCCTTCTGCCAAGAGGTGTTAAAAGAACTGTGGAGTCACATCAAGTTTCTGTAGTGTAGTGGTCATCACGTTCGCCTTACACGCGAAAGGTCCTCGGTTCGAAACCGAGCAGAAACAATGTTTCTGTTTTGTGGGAAAACATGAACTAATTGCGACGTCAGAGGACCGATTTAGTTATCTCTTCTTTTATCCGCTCTTCAGCAAGCGATCACGAGGAGATTGCTGGCTGTTCTTTGTGCAGGTTTCCATAGTGTAGTGGTTATCACGTTCGCCTCACACGCGAAAGGTCCCCAGTTCGAAACTGGGTGGAAACAACGGTTGGCTTTTTCCCTACCTACTTAAGTAGGGATCTATTGCTTTCTTTGTCAGGGTCAGGGTCTGTTTGCAATGTACGTTAACAAAATAACAAGCGATCACCAGGAGATTGCTGGCTGTTCCTTGTGCAGGTTTCCATAGTGTAGTGGTTATCACGTTCGCCTCACACGCGAAAGGTCCCCAGTTCGAAACTGGGTGGAAACAGCGGTTGGCTTTTTCCAGAATTACTTAAGTAGGGATCTATTGCTTTCTTTGTCAGGGTCTGTTGCAATGTACGTTAACAAAATAACAAGCGATCACCAGGAGATTGCTGGCTGTCTTCTCTGCACAAGTTTCTGTAGTGTAGTGGTCATCACGTTCGCCTAACACGCGAAAGGTCCTCGGTTTGAAACCGAGCGGAAACAATGTTTCTCTATTGTGGGAAAACATGAACTGATTGCGACGTCAGAGGAGGGATTTAGTTATCTCTTCTTTTATCCGCTCTTCAGCAAGCGATCACGAGGAGATTGCTGGCTGTTCCTTGTGCAGGTTTCCATAGTGTAGTGGTTATCACGTTCGCCTCACACGCGAAAGGTCCCTAGTTCGAAACTGGGTGGAAACAACGGTTGGCTTTTTCCAGAATTACTTAAGTAGGGATCTATTGCTTTTTTTGTCAGGGTCTGTTGCAATGTACGTTAACAAAATAACAAGCGATCACCAGGAGAATGCTGGCTGTCTTCTCTGCACAAGTTTCTGTAGCGTAATGGTTTTGACTTTCGCCTCACACGCGAAAGGTCCTCGGTTCGAAACCGAGCGGAAACAATGTTTCTCTATTGTGGGAAAACATGAACTGATTGCGACGTCAGAGGAGGGATTTAGTTATCTCTTCTTTTATCCGCTCTTCAGCAAGCGATCACGAGGAGATTGCTGGCTGTTCCTTGTGCAGGTTTCCATAGTGTAGTGGTTATCACGTTCGCCTCACACGCGAAAGGTCCCCAGTTCGAAACTGGGTGGAAACAACGGTTGGCTTTTTCCCTACCTACTTAAGTAGGGATCTATTGCTTTCTTTGTCAGGGTCAGGGTCTGTTTGCAATGTACGTTAACAAAATAACAAGCGATCACCAGGAGATTGCTGGCTGTTCCTTGTGCAGGTTTCCATAGTGTAGTGGTTATCACGTTCGCCTCACACGCGAAAGGTCCCCAGTTCGAAACTGGGTGGAAACAACGGTTGGCTTTTTCCAGAATTACTTAAGTAGGGATCTATTGCTTTCTTTGTCAGGGTCTGTTGCAATGTACGTTAACAAAATAACAAGCGATCACCAGGAGATTGCTGGCTGTCTTCTCTGCACAAGTTTCTGTAGTGTAGTGGTCATCACGTTCGCCTAACGCGAAAGGTCCTCGGTTCGAAACCGAGCGGAAACAATGTTTCTCTATTGTGGGAAAACATGAACTGATTGCGACGTCAGAGGAGGGATTTAGTTATCTCTTCTTTTATCCGCTCTTCAGCAAGCGATCACGAGGAGATTGCTGGCCGTTCCTTGTGCAGGTTTCCATAGTGTAGTGGTTATCACGTTCGCCTCACACGCGAAAGGTCCCCAGTTCGAAACTGGCTGGAAACAGCAGTTGGCTTTCTCCAGAATTACTTAAGTAGGGATCTATTGCTTTCTTTGTCAGGGTCAGGATCTGTTTGCAATGTATGTTAACAAAATAACAAGCGATCACCAGTAGATTGCTGGCTGTCTTCTCTGCACAAGTTTCTGTAGCGTAATGGTTTTGACTTTCGCCTCACACGCGAAAGGTCACCAGTTCGAAACTGTGCTAAAACAGCTATTGGCTTTTTCCTAAATTTCTTAAGTAGGGATCTGTTGCTTTCTTCGTTAACGCTACAAAGGCCTTCTGCCAAGAGGTGTTAAAAGAACTGTGGAGTCACATCAAGTTTCTGTAGTGTAGTGGTCATCACGTTCGCCTTACATGCGAAAGGTCCTCGGTTCGAAACCGAGCAGAAACAATGTTTCTGTTTTGTGGGAAAACATGAACTAATTGCGACGTCAGAGGACCGATTTAGTTATCTCTTCTTTTATCCGCTCTTCAGCAAGCGATCACGAGGCTTTTTCCAGAATTACTTAAGTTTCTGTAGTGTAGTGGTCATCACGTTCGCCTTACACGCGAAAGGTCCTCGGTTCGAAACCGAGCAGAAACAATGTTTCTGTTTTGTGGGAAAACATGAACTAATTGCGACGTCAGAGGACCGATTTAGTTATCTCTTCTTTTATCCGATCTTCAGCAAGCGATCACGAGGAGATTGCTGGCTGTTCCTTGTGCAGGTTTCCATAGTGTAGTGGTTATCACGTTCGCCTCACACGCGAAAGGTCCCCAGTTCGAAACTGGGTGGAAACAACGGTTGGCTTTTTCCAGAATTACTTAAGTAGGGATCTATTGCTTTCTTTGTCAGGGTCTGTTTCCAATGTACGTTAACAAAATAACAAGCGATCACCAGGAGATTGCTGGCTGTCTTGTCTGCACAAGTTTCTGTAGTGTAGTGGTCATCACGTTCGCCTAACACGCGAAAGGTCCTCGGTTCGAAACCGAGCAGAAACAATGTTTCTCTTTTGTGGGAAAACATGAACTAATTGCGACGTCAGAGGACCGATTTAGTTATCTCTTCTTTTATCCGCTCTTCAGCAAGCGATCACGAGGAGATTGCTGGCTGTTCCTTGTGCAGGTTTCCATAGTGTAGTGGTTATCACGTTCGCCTCACACGCGAAAGGTCCCCATTTCGAAACTGGGTGGAAACAACAGTTGGCTTTTTCCAGAATTACTTAAGTAGGGATCTATTGCTTTCTTTGTCAGGGTCTGTTGCAATGTACGTTAACAAAATAACAAGCGATCACCAAGAGATTGCTGGCTGTCTTCTCTGCACAAGTTTCTGTAGCGTAATGGTTTTGACTTTCGCCTCACACGCGAAAGGTCACCAGTTCGAAACTGTGTTAAAACAGCTATTGGCTTTTTCCTAAATTTCTTAAGTAGGGATCTGTTGCTTTCTTCGTTAACGCTACAAAGGCCTTCTGCCAAGAGGTGTTAAAAGAACTGTGGAGTCACATCACATCACACGCGAAAGGTCACCAGTTCGAAACTGTGCTAAAACAGCTATTGGCTTTTTTCTAAATTTCTTAAGTATCAATCTCTTAAGGATCTATTGCTTTCTTTGTCAGGGTCTGTTGCAATGTACGTTAACAAAATAACAAGCGATCACCAGGAGATTGCTGGCTGTCTTCTCTGCACAAGTTTCTGTAGTGTAGTGGTCATCACGTTCGCCTAACACGCGAAAGGTCCTCGGTTCGAAACCGAGCGGAAACAATGTTTCTCTATTGTGGGAAAACATGAACTGATTGCGACGTCAGAGGAGGGATTTAGTTATCTCTTCTTTTATCCGCTCTTCAGCAAGCGATCACGAGGAGATTGCTGGCCGTTCCTTGTGCAGGTTTCCATAGTGTAGTGGTTATCACGTTCGCCTCACACGCGAAAGGTCCCCAGTTCGAAACTGGGTGGAAACAGCAGTTGGCTTTTTCCAGAATTACTTAAGTAGGGATCTATTGCTTTCTTTGTCAGGGTCAGGATCTGTTTGCAATGTATGTTAACAAAATAACAAGCCATCACCAGTAGATTGCTGGCTGTCTTCTCTGCACAAGTTTCTGTAGCGTAATGGTTTTGACTTTCGCCTCACACGCGAAAGGTCACCAGTTCGAAACTGTGCTAAAACAGCTATTGGCTTTTTCCTAAATTTCTTAAGTAGGGATCTGTTGCTTTCTTCGTTAACGCTACAAAGGCCTTCTGCCAAGCGGTGTTAAAAGAACTGTGGAGTCACATCAAGTTTCTGTAGTGTAGTGGTCATCACATTCGCCTAACACGCGAAAGGTCCTCGGTTCGAAACCGAGCAGAAACAATGTTTCTCTTTTGTGGGAAAACATGTACTGATTGCGACGTCAGAGGAGGGATTTAGTTATCTCTTCTTTTATCCGCTCTTCAGCAAGCGATCACGAGGAGATTGCTGGCTGTTCCTTGTGCAGGTTTCCATAGTGTAGTGGTTATCACGTTCGCCTCACACGCGAAAGGTCCCCAGTTCGAAACTGGGTGGAAACAACGGTTGGCTTTTTCCAGAATTACTTAAGTAGGGATCTATTGCTTTCTTTGTCAGGGTCTGTTGCAATGTACGTTAACAAAATAACAAGCGATCACCAGGAGATTGCTGGCTGTCTTCTCTGCACAAGTTTCTGTAGTGTAGTGGTCATCACGTTCGCCTAACACGCGAAAGGTCCTCGGTTCGAAACCGAGCAGAAACAATGTTTCTCTTTTGTGGGAAAACATGAACTAATTGCGACGTCAGAGGACCGATTTAGTTATCTCTTCTTTTATCCGCTCTTCAGCAAGCGATCACGAGGAGATTGCTGGCTGTTCCTTGTGCAGGTTTCCATAGTGTAGTGGTTATCACGTTCGACCTCACACGCGAAAGGTCCCCAGTTCGAAACTGGGTGGAAACAGCAGTTGGCTTTTTCCAGAATTACTTAAGTAGGGATCTATTGCTTTCTTTGTCAGGGTCAGGATCTGTTTGCAATGTATGTTAACAAAATAACAAGCCATCACCAGTAGATTGCTGGCTGTCTTCTCTGCACAAGTTTCTGTAGCGTAATGGTTTTGACTTTCGCCTCACACGCGAAAGGTCACCAGTTCGAAACTGAGTGGAAACAACGGTTGGCTTTTTCCAGAATTACTTAAGTAGGGATCTATTGCTTTCTTTGTCAGGGTCTGTTGCAATGTACGTTAACAAAATAACAAGCGGTCACCAGGAGATTGCTGGCTGTCTTCTCTGCACAAGTTTCTGTAGTGTAGTGGTCATCACGTTCGCCTAACACGCGAAATGTCCTCGGTTCGAAACCGAGCAGAAACAATGTTTCTCTTTTGTGGGAAAACATGAACTAATTGAGACGTCAGAGGAGGGATTTAGTTATCTCTTCTTTTATCCGCTCTTCAGCAAGCGATCACGAGGAGATTGCTGGCTGTTCCTTATGCAGGTTTCCATAGTGTAGTGGTTATCACGTTCGCCTTACACGCGAAAGGTCCCCAGTTCGAAACTGGGTGGAAACAGCAGTTGGCTTTTTCCAGAATTACTTAAGTAGGGATCTATTGCTTTCTTTGTCAGGGTCTGTTTGCAATGTACGTTAACAAAATAACAAGGTCACCAGTTCGAAACTGTGCTAAAACAGCTATTGGCTTTTTCCTAAATTTCTTAAGTAGGGATCTGTTGCTTTCTTCGTTAACGCTACAAAGGCCTTCTGCCAAGAGGTGTTAAAAGAACTGTGGAGTCACATCACATCACACGCCTTACACGCGAAAGGTCCCCAGTTCGAAACTGGGTGGAAACAACAGTTGGCTTTTTCCAGAATTACTTAAGTAGGGATCTATTGCTTTCTTTGTCAGGGTCTGTTGCAATGTACGTTAACAAAATAACAAGCGATCACCAAGAGATTGCTGGCTGTCTTCTCTGCACAAGTTTCTGTAGCGTAATGGTTTTGACTTTCGCCTCACACGCGAAAGGTCACCAGTTCGAAACTGTGCTAAAACAGCTATTGGCTTTTTCCTAAATTTCTTAAGTATTTATCTGCTCTTCAGCAAGCGATCACGAGGAGATTGCTGGCTGTTCCTTGTGCAGGTTTCCATAGTGTAGTGGTTATCACGTTCGCCTTACACGCGAAAGGTCCCCAGTTCGAAACTGGGTGGAAACAGCAGTTGGCTTTCTCCAGAATTACTTAAGTAGGGATCTATTGCTTTCTTTGTCAGGGTCAGGGTCTGTTTGCAATGTACATTAACAAAATAACAAGCGATCACCAGTAGATTGCTGGCTGTCTTCTCTGCACAAGTTTCTGTAGCGTAATGGTTTTGACTTTCGCCTCACACGCGAAAGGTCACCAGTTCGAAACTGTGCTAAAACAGCTATTGGCTTTTTCCTAAATTTCTTAAGTAGGGATCTTTTGCTTTCTTCGTTAATGCTACAAAGGCCTTCTGCCAAGAGGTGTTAAAAGAACTGTGGAGTCACATCAAGTTTCTGTAGTGTAGTGGTCATCACGTTCGCCTAACACGCGAAAGGTCCTCGGTTCGAAACCGAGCAGAAACAATGTTTCTCTTTTGTGGGAAAACATGAACTAATTGCGACGTCAGAGGACCGATTTAGTTATCTCTTCTTTTATCCGCTCTTCAGCAAGCGATCACGAGGAGATTGCTGGCTGTTCCTTGTGCAGGTTTCCATAGTGTAGTGGTTATCACGTTCGCCTCACACGCGAAAGGTCCCCAGTTCGAAACTGGGTGGAAACAGCAGTTGGCTTTTTCCAGAATTACTTAAGTAGGGATCTATTGCTTTCTTTGTCAGGGTCAGGATCTGTTTGCAATGTATGTTAACAAAATAACAAGCCATCACCAGTAGATTGCTGGCTGTCTTCTCTGCACAAGTTTCTGTAGCGTAATGGTTTTGACTTTCGCCTCACACGCGAAAGGTCACCAGTTCGAAACTGGGTGGAAACAACGGTTGGCTTTTTCCAGAATTACTTAAGTAGGGATCTATTGCTTTCTTTGTCAGGGTCTGTTGCAATGTACGTTAACAAAATAACAAGCGATCACCAGGAGATTGCTGGCTGTCTTCTCTGCACAAGTTTCTGTAGTGTAGTGGTCATCGCGTTCGCCTAACACGCGAAAGGTCCTCGGTTCGAAACCGAGCGGAAACAATGTTTCTCTATTGTGGGAAAACATGAACTGATTGCGACGTCAGAGGAGGGATTTAGTTATCTCTTCTTTTATCCGCTCTTCAGCAAGCGATCACGAGGAGATTGCTGGCTGTTCCTTGTGCAGGTTTCCATAGTGTAGTGGTTATCACGTTCGCCTTACACGCGAAAGGTCCCCAGTTCGAAACTGGGTGGAAACAGCAGATGGCTTTTTCCAGAATTACTTAAGTAGGGATCTATTGCTTTCTTTGTCAGGGTCAGAGTCTGTTTGCAATGTACGTTAACAAAATAACAAGCGATCACCAGGAGATTGCTGGCTGTCTTCTCTGCACAAGTTTCTGTAGCGTAATGGTTTTGACTTTCGCCTCACACGCGAAAGGTCACCAGTTCGAAACTGTGCTAAAACAGCTATTGGCTTTTTCCTAAATTTCTTAAGTAGGGATCTGTTGCTTTCTTCGTTAACGCTACAAAGGCCTTCTGCCAAGAGGTGTTAAAAGAACTGTGGAGTCACATCAAGTTTCTGTAGTGTAGTGGTCATCACGTTCGCCTTACACGCGAAAGGTCCTCGGTTCGAAACCGAGCAGAAACAATGTTTCTGTTTTGTGGGAAAACATGAACTAATTGCGACGTCAGAGGACCGATTTAGTTATCTCTTCTTTTATCCGCTCTTCAGCAAGCGATCACGAGGAGATTGCTGGCTGTTCCTTGTGCAGGTTTCCATAGTGTAGTGGTTATCACGTTCGCCTCACACGCGAAAGGTCCCCAGTTCGAAACTGGGTGGAAACAACGGTTGGCTTTTTCCAGAATTACTTAAGTAGGGATCTATTGCTTTCTTTGTCAGGGTCTGTTGCAATGTACGTTAACAAAATAACAAGCGATCACCAGGAGATTGCTGGCTGTCTTCTCTGCACAAGTTTCTGTAGCGTAATGGTTTTGACTTTCGCCTCACACGCGAAAGGTCACCAGTTCGAAACTGTGCTAAAACAGCTATTGGCTTTTTCCTAAATTTCTTAAGTAGGGATCTGTTGCTTTCTTCGTTAACGCTACAAAGTCCTTCTGCCAAGAGGTGTTAAAAGAACTGTGGAGTCACATCAAGTTTCTGTAGTGTAGTGGTCATCACATTCGCCTTACACGCGAAAGGTCCTCGGTTCGAAACCGAGCAGAAACAATGTTTCTGTTTTGTGGGAAAACATGAACTAATTGCGACGTCAGAGGACCGATTTAGTTATCTCTTCTTTTATCCGCTCTTCAGCAAGCGATCACGAGGCTTTTTCCAGAATTACTTAAGTTTCTGTAGTGTAGTGGTCATCACGTTCGCCTGACACGCGAAAGGTCCTCGGTTCGAAACCGAGCAGAAACAATGTTTCTGTTTTGTGGGAAAACATGAACTAATTGCGACGTCAGAGGACCGATTTAGTTATCTCTTCTTTTATCCGCTCTTCAGCAAGCGATCACCAGGAGATTGCTGGCTATTCCTTGTGCAGGTTTCCATAGTGTAGTGGTTATCACGTTCGCCTCACACGCGAAAGGTCCCCAGTTCGAAACTGGGTGGAAACAACAGTTGGCTTTTTCCAGAATTACTTAAAGGTGGTATCAGCGATTTCTAGGCTGAAAACAAAGTGTCAATTTCAGCTGACCTTTCATCACGATCCGCTCGCTGCCTGCCCCATAAATTGTCTGTGAAAAAACCGCGTCTCTCTGGTCAGCCTAGGGTCCGAGATATGCCAAAAAAACAATCGGCACTACCAACCTTTCCACACATAAACAAACATTGTTCCAACCAATCAGCGTCAGGGGTTTGGTGTTGTGGACTTTCGCTCCGCCTCCCTCATATCCCTGCACCAGTAGGAAAGTCCACAACACCAAACCCCTGACGCTCATTGGTTGGAACAATGTTTGTTTATGTGTGGAAAGGTTGGTAGTGGCGATTGTTTTTTTGGCATATCTCGGACCCTAGGCTGACCAGAGAGACGCGTTTTTTTCACAGACAATTTATGGGGCAGGCAGCGAGCGGATCGTGAAGAAAGGTCAGCTGAAATTGACACTTTATGTTTTAGGCTAGAAATCGCTGATACAACCTTTAAGTAGGGATCTATTGCTTTCTTTGTCAGGGTCTGTTGCAATGTACGTTAACAAAATAACAAGCGATCACCAGGAGATTGCTGGCTGTCTTCTCTGCACAAGTTTCTGTAGCGTAATGGTTTTGACTTTCGCCTCACACGCGAAAGGTCACCAGTTCGAAACTGTGCTAAAACAGCTATTGGCTTTTTCCTAAATTTCTTAAGTAGGGATCTGTTGCTTTCTTCGTTAACGCTACAAAGGCCTTCTGCCAAGAGGTGTTAAAAGAACTGTGGAGTCACATCAAGTTTCTGTAGTGTAGTGGTCATCACGTTCGCCTTACACGCGAAAGGTCCTCGGTTCGAAACCGAGCAGAAACAATGTTTCTGTTTTGTGGGAAAACATGAACTAATTGCGACGTCAGAGGACCGATTTAGTTATCTCTTCTTTTATCCGCTCTTCAGCAAGCGATCACGAGGAGATTGCTGGCTGTTCTTTGTGCAGGTTTCCATAGTGTAGTGGTTATCACGTTCGCCTCACACGCGAAAGGTCCCCAGTTCGAAACTGGGTGGAAACAACGGTTGGCTTTTTCCCTACCTACTTAAGTAGGGATCTATTGCTTTCTTTGTCAGGGTCAGGGTCTGTTTGCAATGTACGTTAACAAAATAACAAGCGATCACCAGGAGATTGCTGGCTGTTCCTTGTGCAGGTTTCCATAGTGTAGTGGTTATCACGTTCGCCTCACACGCGAAAGGTCCCCAGTTCGAAACTGGGTGGAAACAGCGGTTGGCTTTTTCCAGAATTACTTAAGTAGGGATCTATTGCTTTCTTTGTCAGGGTCTGTTGCAATGTACGTTAACAAAATAACAAGCGATCACCAGGAGATTGCTGGCTGTCTTCTCTGCACAAGTTTCTGTAGTGTAGTGGTCATCACGTTCGCCTAACACGCGAAAGGTCCTCGGTTTGAAACCGAGCGGAAACAATGTTTCTCTATTGTGGGAAAACATGAACTGATTGCGACGTCAGAGGAGGGATTTAGTTATCTCTTCTTTTATCCGCTCTTCAGCAAGCGATCACGAGGAGATTGCTGGCTGTTCCTTGTGCAGGTTTCCATAGTGTAGTGGTTATCACGTTCGCCTCACACGCGAAAGGTCCCTAGTTCGAAACTGGGTGGAAACAACGGTTGGCTTTTTCCAGAATTACTTAAGTAGGGATCTATTGCTTTTTTTGTCAGGGTCTGTTGCAATGTACGTTAACAAAATAACAAGCGATCACCAGGAGAATGCTGGCTGTCTTCTCTGCACAAGTTTCTGTAGCGTAATGGTTTTGACTTTCGCCTCACACGCGAAAGGTCCTCGGTTCGAAACCGAGCGGAAACAATGTTTCTCTATTGTGGGAAAACATGAACTGATTGCGACGTCAGAGGAGGGATTTAGTTATCTCTTCTTTTATCCGCTCTTCAGCAAGCGATCACGAGGAGATTGCTGGCTGTTCCTTGTGCAGGTTTCCATAGTGTAGTGGTTATCACGTTCGCCTCACACGCGAAAGGTCCCCAGTTCGAAACTGGGTGGAAACAACGGTTGGCTTTTTCCCTACCTACTTAAGTAGGGATCTATTGCTTTCTTTGTCAGGGTCAGGGTCTGTTTGCAATGTACGTTAACAAAATAACAAGCGATCACCAGGAGATTGCTGGCTGTTCCTTGTGCAGGTTTCCATAGTGTAGTGGTTATCACGTTCGCCTCACACGCGAAAGGTCCCCAGTTCGAAACTGGGTGGAAACAACGGTTGGCTTTTTCCAGAATTACTTAAGTAGGGATCTATTGCTTTCTTTGTCAGGGTCTGTTGCAATGTACGTTAACAAAATAACAAGCGATCACCAGGAGATTGCTGGCTGTCTTCTCTGCACAAGTTTCTGTAGTGTAGTGGTCATCACGTTCGCCTAACGCGAAAGGTCCTCGGTTCGAAACCGAGCGGAAACAATGTTTCTCTATTGTGGGAAAACATGAACTGATTGCGACGTCAGAGGAGGGATTTAGTTATCTCTTCTTTTATCCGCTCTTCAGCAAGCGATCACGAGGAGATTGCTGGCCGTTCCTTGTGCAGGTTTCCATAGTGTAGTGGTTATCACGTTCGCCTCACACGCGAAAGGTCCCCAGTTCGAAACTGGCTGGAAACAGCAGTTGGCTTTCTCCAGAATTACTTAAGTAGGGATCTATTGCTTTCTTTGTCAGGGTCAGGATCTGTTTGCAATGTATGTTAACAAAATAACAAGCGATCACCAGTAGATTGCTGGCTGTCTTCTCTGCACAAGTTTCTGTAGCGTAATGGTTTTGACTTTCGCCTCACACGCGAAAGGTCACCAGTTCGAAACTGTGCTAAAACAGCTATTGGCTTTTTCCTAAATTTCTTAAGTAGGGATCTGTTGCTTTCTTCGTTAACGCTACAAAGGCCTTCTGCCAAGAGGTGTTAAAAGAACTGTGGAGTCACATCAAGTTTCTGTAGTGTAGTGGTCATCACGTTCGCCTTACATGCGAAAGGTCCTCGGTTCGAAACCGAGCAGAAACAATGTTTCTGTTTTGTGGGAAAACATGAACTAATTGCGACGTCAGAGGACCGATTTAGTTATCTCTTCTTTTATCCGCTCTTCAGCAAGCGATCACGAGGCTTTTTCCAGAATTACTTAAGTTTCTGTAGTGTAGTGGTCATCACGTTCGCCTTACACGCGAAAGGTCCTCGGTTCGAAACCGAGCAGAAACAATGTTTCTGTTTTGTGGGAAAACATGAACTAATTGCGACGTCAGAGGACCGATTTAGTTATCTCTTCTTTTATCCGATCTTCAGCAAGCGATCACGAGGAGATTGCTGGCTGTTCCTTGTGCAGGTTTCCATAGTGTAGTGGTTATCACGTTCGCCTCACACGCGAAAGGTCCCCAGTTCGAAACTGGGTGGAAACAACGGTTGGCTTTTTCCAGAATTACTTAAGTAGGGATCTATTGCTTTCTTTGTCAGGGTCTGTTTCCAATGTACGTTAACAAAATAACAAGCGATCACCAGGAGATTGCTGGCTGTCTTGTCTGCACAAGTTTCTGTAGTGTAGTGGTCATCACGTTCGCCTAACACGCGAAAGGTCCTCGGTTCGAAACCGAGCAGAAACAATGTTTCTCTTTTGTGGGAAAACATGAACTAATTGCGACGTCAGAGGACCGATTTAGTTATCTCTTCTTTTATCCGCTCTTCAGCAAGCGATCACGAGGAGATTGCTGGCTGTTCCTTGTGCAGGTTTCCATAGTGTAGTGGTTATCACGTTCGCCTCACACGCGAAAGGTCCCCATTTCGAAACTGGGTGGAAACAACAGTTGGCTTTTTCCAGAATTACTTAAGTAGGGATCTATTGCTTTCTTTGTCAGGGTCTGTTGCAATGTACGTTAACAAAATAACAAGCGATCACCAAGAGATTGCTGGCTGTCTTCTCTGCACAAGTTTCTGTAGCGTAATGGTTTTGACTTTCGCCTCACACGCGAAAGGTCACCAGTTCGAAACTGTGTTAAAACAGCTATTGGCTTTTTCCTAAATTTCTTAAGTAGGGATCTGTTGCTTTCTTCGTTAACGCTACAAAGGCCTTCTGCCAAGAGGTGTTAAAAGAACTGTGGAGTCACATCACATCACACGCGAAAGGTCACCAGTTCGAAACTGTGCTAAAACAGCTATTGGCTTTTTTCTAAATTTCTTAAGTATCAATCTCTTAAGGATCTATTGCTTTCTTTGTCAGGGTCTGTTGCAATGTACGTTAACAAAATAACAAGCGATCACCAGGAGATTGCTGGCTGTCTTCTCTGCACAAGTTTCTGTAGTGTAGTGGTCATCACGTTCGCCTAACACGCGAAAGGTCCTCGGTTCGAAACCGAGCGGAAACAATGTTTCTCTATTGTGGGAAAACATGAACTGATTGCGACGTCAGAGGAGGGATTTAGTTATCTCTTCTTTTATCCGCTCTTCAGCAAGCGATCACGAGGAGATTGCTGGCCGTTCCTTGTGCAGGTTTCCATAGTGTAGTGGTTATCACGTTCGCCTCACACGCGAAAGGTCCCCAGTTCGAAACTGGGTGGAAACAGCAGTTGGCTTTTTCCAGAATTACTTAAGTAGGGATCTATTGCTTTCTTTGTCAGGGTCAGGATCTGTTTGCAATGTATGTTAACAAAATAACAAGCCATCACCAGTAGATTGCTGGCTGTCTTCTCTGCACAAGTTTCTGTAGCGTAATGGTTTTGACTTTCGCCTCACACGCGAAAGGTCACCAGTTCGAAACTGTGCTAAAACAGCTATTGGCTTTTTCCTAAATTTCTTAAGTAGGGATCTGTTGCTTTCTTCGTTAACGCTACAAAGGCCTTCTGCCAAGCGGTGTTAAAAGAACTGTGGAGTCACATCAAGTTTCTGTAGTGTAGTGGTCATCACATTCGCCTAACACGCGAAAGGTCCTCGGTTCGAAACCGAGCAGAAACAATGTTTCTCTTTTGTGGGAAAACATGTACTGATTGCGACGTCAGAGGAGGGATTTAGTTATCTCTTCTTTTATCCGCTCTTCAGCAAGCGATCACGAGGAGATTGCTGGCTGTTCCTTGTGCAGGTTTCCATAGTGTAGTGGTTATCACGTTCGCCTCACACGCGAAAGGTCCCCAGTTCGAAACTGGGTGGAAACAACGGTTGGCTTTTTCCAGAATTACTTAAGTAGGGATCTATTGCTTTCTTTGTCAGGGTCTGTTGCAATGTACGTTAACAAAATAACAAGCGATCACCAGGAGCTTGCTGGCTGTCTTCTCTGCACAAGTTTCTGTAGTGTAGTGGTCATCACGTTCGCCTAACACGCGAAAGGTCCTCGGTTCGAAACCGAGCAGAAACAATGTTTCTCTTTTGTGGGAAAACATGAACTGATTGCGACGTCAGAGGAGGGATTTAGTTATCTCTTCTTTTATCCGCTCTTCAGCAAGCGATCACGAGGAGATTGCTGGCTGTTCCTTGTGCAGGTTTCCATAGTGTAGTGGTTATCACGTTCGCCTTACACGCGAAAGGTCCCCAGTTCGAAACTGGGTGGAAACAGCAGATGGCTTTTTCCAGAATTACTTAAGTAGGGATCTATTGCTTTCTTTGTCAGGGTCAGAGTCTGTTTGCAATGTACGTTAACAAAATAACAAGCGATCACCAGGAGATTGCTGGCTGTCTTCTCTGCACAAGTTTCTGTAGCGTAATGGTTTTGACTTTCGCCTCACACGCGAAAGGTCACCAGTTCGAAACTGTGCTAAAACAGCTATTGGCTTTTTCCTAAATTTCTTAAGTAGGGATCTGTTGCTTTCTTCGTTAACGCTACAAAGGCCTTCTGCCAAGAGGTGTTAAAAGAACTGTGGAGTCACATCAAGTTTCTGTAGTGTAGTGGTCATCACGTTCGCCTTACACGCGAAAGGTCCTCGGTTCGAAACCGAGCAGAAACAATGTTTCTGTTTTGTGGGAAAACATGAACTAATTGCGACGTCAGAGGACCGATTTAGTTATCTCTTCTTTTATCCGCTCTTCAGCAAGCGATCACGAGGAGATTGCTGGCTGTTCCTTGTGCAGGTTTCCATAGTGTAGTGGTTATCACGTTCGCCTCACACGCGAAAGGTCCCCAGTTCGAAACTGGGTGGAAACAACGGTTGGCTTTTTCCAGAATTACTTAAGTAGGGATCTATTGCTTTCTTTGTCAGGGTCTGTTGCAATGTACGTTAACAAAATAACAAGCGATCACCAGGAGATTGCTGGCTGTCTTCTCTGCACAAGTTTCTGTAGCGTAATGGTTTTGACTTTCGCCTCACACGCGAAAGGTCACCAGTTCGAAACTGTGCTAAAACAGCTATTGGCTTGTTCCTAAATTTCTTAAGTAGGGATCTGTTGCTTTCTTCGTTAACGCTACAAAGGCCTTCTGCCAAGAGGTGTTAAAGGAACTGTGGAGTCACATCACATCACATCACATGCGAAAGGTCCTCGGTTCGAAACCGAGCAGAAGCAATGTTTCTCTTTTGTGGGAAAACATGAACTGATTGCGACGTCAGAGGAGGGATTTAGTTATCTCTTCTTTTATCTGCTCTTCAGCAAGCGATCACGAGGAGATTGCTGGCTGTTCCTTGTGCAGGTTTCCATAGTGTAGTGGTTATCACGTTCGCCTTACATGCGAAAGGTCCCCAGTTCGAAACTGGGTGGAAACAGCAGATGGCTTTTCCAGAATTACTTAAGTAGGGATCTATTGCTTTCTTTGTCAGGGTCAGGATCTGTTTGCAATGTATGTTAACAAAATAACAAGCGATCACCAGGAGATTGCTGGCTGTCTTCTCTGCACAAGTTTCTGTAGCGTAATGGTTTTGACTTTCGCCTCACACGCGAAAGGTCACAGTTCGAAACTGTGCTAAAACAGCTATTGGCTTTTTCCTAAATTTCTTAAGTAGGGATCTGTTGCTTTCTTCGTTAACGCTACAAAGGCCTTCTGCCAAGAGGTGTTAAAAGAACTGTGGAGTCACATCAAGTTTCTGTAGTGTAGTGGTCATCACGTTCGCCTTACACGCGAAAGGTCCTCGGTTCGAAACCGAGCAGAAACAATGTTTCTGTTTTGTGGGAAAACATGAACTAATTGCGACGTCAGAGGACCGATTTAGTTATCTCTTCTTTTATCTGCTCTTCAGCAAGCGATCACGAGGAGATTGCTGGCTGTTCCTTGTGCAGGTTTCCATAGTGTAGTGGTTATCACGTTCGCCTCACACGCGAAAGGTCCCCAGTTCGAAACTGGGTGGAAACAACGGTTGGCTTTTTCCAGAATTACTTAAGTAGGGATCTATTGCTTTCTTTGTCAGGGTCTGTTGCAATGTACGTTAACAAAATAACAAGCGATCACCAGGAGAATGCTGGCTGTCTTCTCTGCACAAGTTTCTGTAGCGTAATGGTTTTGACTTTCGCCTCACACGCGAAAGGTCACCAGTTCGAAACTGTGCTAAAACAGCTATTGGCTTTTTCCTAAATTTCTTAAGTAGGGATCTGTTGCTTTCTTCGTTAACGCTATAAAGGCCTTCTGCCAAGAGGTGTTAAAAGAACTGTGGAGTCACATCAAGTTTCTGTAGTGTAGTGGTCATCACGTTCGCCTTACACGCGAAAGGTCCTCGGTTCGAAACCGAGCAGAAACAATGTTTCTGTTTTGTGGGAAAACATGAACTAATTGCGACGTCAGAGGACCGATTTAGTTATCTCTTCTTTTATCCGCTCTTCAGCAAGCGATCACGAGGAGATTGCTGGCTGTTCTTTGTGCAGGTTTCCATAGTGTAGTGGTTATCACGTTCGCCTCACACGCGAAAGGTCCCCAGTTCGAAACTGGGTGGAAACAACGGTTGGCTTTTTCCAGAATTACTTAAGTAGGGATCTATTGCTTTCTTTGTCAGGGTCTGTTGCAATGTACGTTAACAAAATAACAAGCGATCACCAGGAGATTGCTGGCTGTCTTCTCTGCACAAGTTGCTGTAGTGTAGTGGTCATCACGTTCGCCTAACACGCGAAAGGTCCTCGGTTCGAAACCGAGCAGAAACAATGTTTCTCTTTTGTGGGAAAACATGAACTAATTGCGACATCAGAGGACCGATTTAGTTATCTCTTCTTTTATCCGCTCTTCAGCAAGCGATCACGAGGATATTGCTGGCTGTTCCTTGTGCAGGTTTCCATAGTGTAGTGGTTATCACGTTCGCCTCACACGCGAAAGGTCCCCAGTTCGAAACTGGGTGGAAACAACAGTTGGCTTTTTCCAGAATTACTTAAGTAGGGATCTATTGCTTTCTTTGTCAGGGTCTGTTGCAATGTACGTTAACAAAATAACAAGCGATCACCAGGAGATTGCTGGCTGTCTTCTCTGCACAAGTTTCTGTAGCGTAATGGTTTTGACTTTCGCCTCACACGCGAAAGGTCACCAGTTCGAAACTGTGCTAAAACAGCTATTGGCTTTTTCCTAAATTTCTTAAGTAGGGATCTGTTGCTTTCTTCGTTAACGCTACAAAGGCCTTCTGCCAAGAGGTGTTAAAAGAACTGTGGAGTCACATCACATCACACGCGAAAGGTCCTCGGTTCGAAACCGAGCAGAAACAATGTTTCTCTTTTGTGGGAAAACATGTACTGATTGCGACGTCAGAGGAGGGATTTAGTTATCTCTTCTTTTATCCGCTCTTCAGCAAGCGATCACGAGGAGATTGCTGGCTGTTCCTTGTGCAGGTTTCCATAGTGTAGTGGTTATCACGTTCGCCTCACACGCGAAAGGTCCCCAGTTCGAAACTGGGTGGAAACAACGGTTGGCTTTTTCCAGAATTACTTAAGTAGGGATCTATTGCTTTCTTTGTCAGGGTCTGTTGCAATGTACGTTAACAAAATAACAAGCGATCACCAGGAGATTGCTGGCTGTCTTCTCTGCACAAGTTTCTGTAGTGTAGTGGTCATCACGTTCGCCTAACACGCGAAAGGTCCTCGGTTCGAAACCGAGCAGAAACAATGTTTCTCTTTTGTGGGAAAACATGAACTGATTGCGACGTCAGAGGAGGGATTTAGTTATCTCTTCTTTTATCCGCTCTTCAGCAAGCGATCACGAGGAGATTGCTGGCTGTTCCTTGTGCAGGTTTCCATAGTGTAGTGGTTATCACGTTCGCCTTACACGCGAAAGGTCCCCAGTTCGAAACTGGGTGGAAACAGCAGATGGCTTTTTCCAGAATTACTTAAGTAGGGATCTATTGCTTTCTTTGTCAGGGTCAGAGTCTGTTTGCAATGTACGTTAACAAAATAACAAGCTATCACCAGGAGATTGCTGGCTGTCTTCTCTGCACAAGTTTCTGTAGCGTAATGGTTTTGACTTTCGCCTCACACGCGAAAGGTCACCAGTTCGAAACTGTGCTAAAACAGCTATTGGCTTTTTCCTAAATTTCTTAAGTAGGGATCTATTGCTTTCTTTGTCAGGGTCTGTTTGCAATGTACGTTAACAAAATAACAAGGTCACCAGTTCGAAACTGTGCTAAAACAGCTATTGGCTTTTTCCTAAATTTCTTAAGTAGGGATCTGTTGCTTTCTTCGTTAACGCTACAAAGGCCTTCTGCCAAGAGGTGTTAAAAGAACTGTGGAGTCACATCACATCACACGCCTTACACGCGAAAGGTCCCCAGTTCGAAACTGGGTGGAAACAACGGTTGGCTTTTTCCAGAATTACTTAAGTAGGGATCTATTGCTTTCTTTGTCAGGGTCAGGGTCTGTTTCCAATGTACGTTAACAAAATAACAAGCGATCACCAGGAGATTGCTGGCTGTTCCTTGTGCAGGTTTCCATAGTGTAGTGGTTATCACGTTCGCCTCACACGCGAAAGGTCCCCAGTTCGAAACTGGGTGGAAACAACGGTTGGCTTTTTCCAGAATTACTTAAGTAGGGATCTATTGCTTTCTTTGTCAGGGTCTGTTGCAATGTACGTTAACAAAATAACAAGCGATCACCAGGAGATTGCTGGCTGTCTTCTCTGCACAAGTTGCTGTAGTTTAGTGGTCATCACGTTCGCCTAACACGCGAAAGGTCCTCGGTTCGAAACCGAGCAGAAACAATGTTTCTCTTTTGTGGGAAAACATGAACTAATTGCGACATCAGAGGACCGATTTAGTTATCTCTTCTTTTATCCGCTCTTCAGCAAGCGATCACGAGGAGATTGCTGGCTGTTCCTTGTGCAGGTTTCCATAGTGTAGTGGTTATCACGTTCGCCTCACACGCGAAAGGTCCCCAGTTCGAAACTGGGTGGAAACAACAGTTGGCTTTTTCCAGAATTACTTAAGTAGGGATCTATTGCTTTCTTTGTCAGGGTCTGTTGCAATGTACGTTAACAAAATAACAAGCGATCACCAGGAGATTGCTGGCTGTCTTCTCTGCACAAGTTTCTGTAGCGTAATGGTTTTGACTTTCGCCTCACACGCGAAAGGTCACCAGTTCGAAACTGTGCTAAAACAGCTATTGGCTTTTTCCTAAATTTCTTAAGTAGGGATCTGTTGCTTTCTTCGTTAACGCTACAAAGGCCTTCTGCCAAGAGGTGTTAAAAGAACTGTGGAGTCACATCACATCACACGCGAAAGGTCACCAGTTCGAAACTGTGCTAAAACAGCTATTGGCTTTTTTCTAAATTTCTTAAGTATCAATCTCTTAAGGATCTATTGCTTTCTTTGTCAGGGTCTGTTGCAATGTACGTTAACAAAATAACAAGCGATCACCAGGAGATTGCTGGCTGTCTTCTCTGCACAAGTTTCTGTAGTGTAGTGGTCATCACGTTCGCCTAACACGCGAAAGGTCCTCGGTTCGAAACCGAGCGGAAACAATGTTTCTCTATTGTGGGAAAACATGAACTGATTGCGACGTCAGAGGAGGGATTTAGTTATCTCTTCTTTTATCCGCTCTTCAGCAAGCGATCACGAGGAGATTGCTGGCTGTTCCTTGTGCAGGTTTCCATAGTGTAGTGGTTATCACGTTCGCCTCACACGCGAAAGGTCCCCAGTTCGAAACTGGGTGGAAACAGCAGTTGGCTTTTTCCAGAATTACTTAAGTAGGGATCTATTGCTTTCTTTGTCAGGGTCAGGATCTGTTTGCAATGTATGTTAACAAAATAACAAGCCATCACCAGTAGATTGCTGGCTGTCTTCTCTGCACAAGTTTCTGTAGCGTAATGGTTTTGACTTTCGCCTCACACGCGAAAGGTCACCAGTTCGAAACTGTGCTAAAACAGCTATTGGCTTTTTCCTAAATTTCTTAAGTAGGGATCTGTTGCTTTCTTCGTTAACGCTACAAAGGCCTTCTGCCAAGCGGTGTTAAAAGAACTGTGGAGTCACATCAAGTTTCTGTAGTGTAGTGGTCATCACATTCGCCTAACACGCGAAAGGTCCTCGGTTCGAAACCGAGCAGAAACAATGTTTCTCTATTGTGGGAAAACATGAACTGATTGCGACGTCAGAGGAGGGATTTAGTTATCTCTTCTTTTATCCGCTCTTCAGCAAGCGATCACGAGGAGATTGCTGGCTGTTCCTTGTGCAGGTTTCCATAGTGTAGTGGTTATCACGTTCGCCTTACACGCGAAAGGTCCCCAGTTCGAAACTGGGTGGAAACAGCAGATGGCTTTTTCCAGAATTACTTAAGTAGGGATCTATTGCTTTCTTTGTCAGGGTCAGAGTCTGTTTGCAATGTACGTTAACAAAATAACAAGCTATCACCAGGAGATTGCTGGCTGTCTTCTCTGCACAAGTTTCTGTAGCGTAATGGTTTTGACTTTCGCCTCACACGCGAAAGGTCACCAGTTCGAAACTGTGCTAAAACAGCTATTGGCTTTTTCCTAAATTTCTTAAGTAGGGATCTATTGCTTTCTTTGTCAGGGTCTGTTTGCAATGTACGTTAACAAAATAACAAGGTCACCAGTTCGAAACTGTGCTAAAACAGCTATTGGCTTTTTCCTAAATTTCTTAAGTAGGGATCTGTTGCTTTCTTCGTTAACGCTACAAAGGCCTTCTGCCAAGAGGTGTTAAAAGAACTGTGGAGTCACATCACATCACACGCCTTACACGCGAAAGGTCCCCAGTTCGAAACTGGGTGGAAACAACGGTTGGCTTTTTCCAGAATTACTTAAGTAGGGATCTATTGCTTTCTTTGTCAGGGTCAGGGTCTGTTTCCAATGTACGTTAACAAAATAACAAGCGATCACCAGGAGATTGCTGGCTGTTCCTTGTGCAGGTTTCCATAGTGTAGTGGTTATCACGTTCGCCTCACACGCGAAAGGTCCCCAGTTCGAAACTGGGTGGAAACAACGGTTGGCTTTTTCCAGAATTACTTAAGTAGGGATCTATTGCTTTCTTTGTCAGGGTCTGTTGCAATGTACGTTAACAAAATAACAAGCGATCACCAGGAGATTGCTGGCTGTCTTCTCTGCACAAGTTGCTGTAGTTTAGTGGTCATCACGTTCGCCTAACACGCGAAAGGTCCTCGGTTCGAAACCGAGCAGAAACAATGTTTCTCTTTTGTGGGAAAACATGAACTAATTGCGACATCAGAGGACCGATTTAGTTATCTCTTCTTTTATCCGCTCTTCAGCAAGCGATCACGAGGAGATTGCTGGCTGTTCCTTGTGCAGGTTTCCATAGTGTAGTGGTTATCACGTTCGCCTCACACGCGAAAGGTCCCCAGTTCGAAACTGGGTGGAAACAACAGTTGGCTTTTTCCAGAATTACTTAAGTAGGGATCTATTGCTTTCTTTGTCAGGGTCTGTTGCAATGTACGTTAACAAAATAACAAGCGATCACCAGGAGATTGCTGGCTGTCTTCTCTGCACAAGTTTCTGTAGCGTAATGGTTTTGACTTTCGCCTCACACGCGAAAGGTCACCAGTTCGAAACTGTGCTAAAACAGCTATTGGCTTTTTCCTAAATTTCTTAAGTAGGGATCTGTTGCTTTCTTCGTTAACGCTACAAAGGCCTTCTGCCAAGAGGTGTTAAAAGAACTGTGGAGTCACATCACATCACACGCGAAAGGTCACCAGTTCGAAACTGTGCTAAAACAGCTATTGGCTTTTTTCTAAATTTCTTAAGTATCAATCTCTTAAGGATCTATTGCTTTCTTTGTCAGGGTCTGTTGCAATGTACGTTAACAAAATAACAAGCGATCACCAGGAGATTGCTGGCTGTCTTCTCTGCACAAGTTTCTGTAGTGTAGTGGTCATCACGTTCGCCTAACACGCGAAAGGTCCTCGGTTCGAAACCGAGCGGAAACAATGTTTCTCTATTGTGGGAAAACATGAACTGATTGCGACGTCAGAGGAGGGATTTAGTTATCTCTTCTTTTATCCGCTCTTCAGCAAGCGATCACGAGGAGATTGCTGGCTGTTCCTTGTGCAGGTTTCCATAGTGTAGTGGTTATCACGTTCGCCTCACACGCGAAAGGTCCCCAGTTCGAAACTGGGTGGAAACAGCAGTTGGCTTTTTCCAGAATTACTTAAGTAGGGATCTATTGCTTTCTTTGTCAGGGTCAGGATCTGTTTGCAATGTATGTTAACAAAATAACAAGCCATCACCAGTAGATTGCTGGCTGTCTTCTCTGCACAAGTTTCTGTAGCGTAATGGTTTTGACTTTCGCCTCACACGCGAAAGGTCACCAGTTCGAAACTGTGCTAAAACAGCTATTGGCTTTTTCCTAAATTTCTTAAGTAGGGATCTGTTGCTTTCTTCGTTAACGCTACAAAGGCCTTCTGCCAAGCGGTGTTAAAAGAACTGTGGAGTCACATCAAGTTTCTGTAGTGTAGTGGTCATCACATTCGCCTAACACGCGAAAGGTCCTCGGTTCGAAACCGAGCAGAAACAATGTTTCTCTATTGTGGGAAAACATGAACTGATTGCGACGTCAGAGGAGGGATTTAGTTATCTCTTCTTTTATCCGCTCTTCAGCAAGCGATCACGAGGAGATTGCTGGCTGTTCCTTGTGCAGGTTTCCATAGTGTAGTGGTTATCACGTTCGCCTTACACGCGAAAGGTCCCCAGTTCGAAACTGGGTGGAAACAGCAGATGGCTTTTTCCAGAATTACTTAAGTAGGGATCTATTGCTTTCTTTGTCAGGGTCAGAGTCTGTTTGCAATGTACGTTAACAAAATAACAAGCTATCACCAGGAGATTGCTGGCTGTCTTCTCTGCACAAGTTTCTGTAGCGTAATGGTTTTGACTTTCGCCTCACACGCGAAAGGTCACCAGTTCGAAACTGTGCTAAAACAGCTATTGGCTTTTTCCTAAATTTCTTAAGTAGGGATCTATTGCTTTCTTTGTCAGGGTCTGTTTGCAATGTACGTTAACAAAATAACAAGGTCACCAGTTCGAAACTGTGCTAAAACAGCTATTGGCTTTTTCCTAAATTTCTTAAGTAGGGATCTGTTGCTTTCTTCGTTAACGCTACAAAGGCCTTCTGCCAAGAGGTGTTAAAAGAACTGTGGAGTCACATCACATCACACGCCTTACACGCGAAAGGTCCCCAGTTCGAAACTGGGTGGAAACAACGGTTGGCTTTTTCCAGAATTACTTAAGTAGGGATCTATTGCTTTCTTTGTCAGGGTCAGGGTCTGTTTCCAATGTACGTTAACAAAATAACAAGCGATCACCAGGAGATTGCTGGCTGTTCCTTGTGCAGGTTTCCATAGTGTAGTGGTTATCACGTTCGCCTCACACGCGAAAGGTCCCCAGTTCGAAACTGGGTGGAAACAACGGTTGGCTTTTTCCAGAATTACTTAAGTAGGGATCTATTGCTTTCTTTGTCAGGGTCTGTTGCAATGTACGTTAACAAAATAACAAGCGATCACCAGGAGATTGCTGGCTGTCTTCTCTGCACAAGTTGCTGTAGTTTAGTGGTCATCACGTTCGCCTAACACGCGAAAGGTCCTCGGTTCGAAACCGAGCAGAAACAATGTTTCTCTTTTGTGGGAAAACATGAACTAATTGCGACATCAGAGGACCGATTTAGTTATCTCTTCTTTTATCCGCTCTTCAGCAAGCGATCACGAGGAGATTGCTGGCTGTTCCTTGTGCAGGTTTCCATAGTGTAGTGGTTATCACGTTCGCCTCACACGCGAAAGGTCCCCAGTTCGAAACTGGGTGGAAACAACAGTTGGCTTTTTCCAGAATTACTTAAGTAGGGATCTATTGCTTTCTTTGTCAGGGTCTGTTGCAATGTACGTTAACAAAATAACAAGCGATCACCAGGAGATTGCTGGCTGTCTTCTCTGCACAAGTTTCTGTAGCGTAATGGTTTTGACTTTCGCCTCACACGCGAAAGGTCACCAGTTCGAAACTGTGCTAAAACAGCTATTGGCTTTTTCCTAAATTTCTTAAGTAGGGATCTGTTGCTTTCTTCGTTAACGCTACAAAGGCCTTCTGCCAAGAGGTGTTAAAAGAACTGTGGAGTCACATCACATCACACGCGAAAGGTCACCAGTTCGAAACTGTGCTAAAACAGCTATTGGCTTTTTTCTAAATTTCTTAAGTATCAATCTCTTAAGGATCTATTGCTTTCTTTGTCAGGGTCTGTTGCAATGTACGTTAACAAAATAACAAGCGATCACCAGGAGATTGCTGGCTGTCTTCTCTGCACAAGTTTCTGTAGTGTAGTGGTCATCACGTTCGCCTAACACGCGAAAGGTCCTCGGTTCGAAACCGAGCGGAAACAATGTTTCTCTATTGTGGGAAAACATGAACTGATTGCGACGTCAGAGGAGGGATTTAGTTATCTCTTCTTTTATCCGCTCTTCAGCAAGCGATCACGAGGAGATTGCTGGCTGTTCCTTGTGCAGGTTTCCATAGTGTAGTGGTTATCACGTTCGCCTCACACGCGAAAGGTCCCCAGTTCGAAACTGGGTGGAAACAGCAGTTGGCTTTTTCCAGAATTACTTAAGTAGGGATCTATTGCTTTCTTTGTCAGGGTCAGGATCTGTTTGCAATGTATGTTAACAAAATAACAAGCCATCACCAGTAGATTGCTGGCTGTCTTCTCTGCACAAGTTTCTGTAGCGTAATGGTTTTGACTTTCGCCTCACACGCGAAAGGTCACCAGTTCGAAACTGTGCTAAAACAGCTATTGGCTTTTTCCTAAATTTCTTAAGTAGGGATCTGTTGCTTTCTTCGTTAACGCTACAAAGGCCTTCTGCCAAGCGGTGTTAAAAGAACTGTGGAGTCACATCAAGTTTCTGTAGTGTAGTGGTCATCACATTCGCCTAACACGCGAAAGGTCCTCGGTTCGAAACCGAGCAGAAACAATGTTTCTCTATTGTGGGAAAACATGAACTGATTGCGACGTCAGAGGAGGGATTTAGTTATCTCTTCTTTTATCCGCTCTTCAGCAAGCGATCACGAGGAGATTGCTGGCTGTTCCTTGTGCAGGTTTCCATAGTGTAGTGGTTATCACGTTCGCCTCACACGCGAAAGGTCCCCAGTTCGAAACTGGGTGGAAACAACAGTTGGCTTTTTCCAGAATTACTTAAGTAGGGATCTATTGCTTTCTTTGTCAGGGTCTGTTGCAATGTACGTTAACAAAATAACAAGCGATCACCAGGAGATTGCTGGCTGTCTTCTCTGCACAAGTTTCTGTAGCGTAATGGTTTTGACTTTCGCCTCACACGCGAAAGGTCACCAGTTCGAAACTGTGCTAAAACAGCTATTGGCTTTTTCCTAAATTTCTTAAGTAGGGATCTGTTGCTTTCTTCGTTAACGCTACAAAGGCCTTCTGCCAAGAGGTGTTAAAAGAACTGTGGAGTCACATCACATCACACGCGAAAGGTCCTCGGTTCGAAACCGAGCAGAAACAATGTTTCTCTTTTGTGGGAAAACATGTACTGATTGCGACGTCAGAGGAGGGATTTAGTTATCTCTTCTTTTATCCGCTCTTCAGCAAGCGATCACGAGGAGATTGCTGGCTGTTCCTTGTGCAGGTTTCCATAGTGTAGTGGTTATCACGTTCGCCTCACACGCGAAAGGTCCCCAGTTCGAAACTGGGTGGAAACAACGGTTGGCTTTTTCCAGAATTACTTAAGTAGGGATCTATTGCTTTCTTTGTCAGGGTCTGTTGCAATGTACGTTAACAAAATAACAAGCGATCACCAGGAGATTGCTGGCTGTCTTCTCTGCACAAGTTTCTGTAGTGTAGTGGTCATCACGTTCGCCTAACACGCGAAAGGTCCTCGGTTCGAAACCGAGCAGAAACAATGTTTCTCATTTGTGGGAAAACATGAACTGATTGCGACGTCAGAGGAGGGATTTAGTTATCTCTTCTTTTATCCGCTCTTCAGCAAGCGATCACGAGGAGATTGCTGGCTGTTCCTTGTGCAGGTTTCCATAGTGTAGTGGTTATCACGTTCGCCTTACACGCGAAAGGTCCCCAGTTCGAAACTGGGTGGAAACAGCAGATGGCTTTTTCCAGAATTACTTAAGTAGGGATCTATTGCTTTCTTTGTCAGGGTCAGAGTCTGTTTGCAATGTACGTTAACAAAATAACAAGCTATCACCAGGAGATTGCTGGCTGTCTTCTCTGCACAAGTTTCTGTAGCGTAATGGTTTTGACTTTCGCCTCACACGCGAAAGGTCACCAGTTCGAAACTGTGCTAAAACAGCTATTGGCTTTTTCCTAAATTTCTTAAGTAGGGATCTATTGCTTTCTTTGTCAGGGTCTGTTTGCAATGTACGTTAACAAAATAACAAGGTCACCAGTTCGAAACTGTGCTAAAACAGCTATTGGCTTTTTCCTAAATTTCTTAAGTAGGGATCTGTTGCTTTCTTCGTTAACGCTACAAAGGCCTTCTGCCAAGAGGTGTTAAAAGAACTGTGGAGTCACATCACATCACACGCCTTACACGCGAAAGGTCCCCAGTTCGAAACTGGGTGGAAACAACGGTTGGCTTTTTCCAGAATTACTTAAGTAGGGATCTATTGCTTTCTTTGTCAGGGTCAGGGTCTGTTTCCAATGTACGTTAACAAAATAACAAGCGATCACCAGGAGATTGCTGGCTGTTCCTTGTGCAGGTTTCCATAGTGTAGTGGTTATCACGTTCGCCTCACACGCGAAAGGTCCCCAGTTCGAAACTGGGTGGAAACAACGGTTGGCTTTTTCCAGAATTACTTAAGTAGGGATCTATTGCTTTCTTTGTCAGGGTCTGTTGCAATGTACGTTAACAAAATAACAAGCGATCACCAGGAGATTGCTGGCTGTCTTCTCTGCACAAGTTGCTGTAGTGTAGTGGTCATCACGTTCGCCTAACACGCGAAAGGTCCTCGGTTCGAAACCGAGCAGAAACAATGTTTCTCTTTTGTGGGAAAACATGAACTAATTGCGACATCAGAGGACCGATTTAGTTATCTCTTCTTTTATCCGCTCTTCAGCAAGCGATCACGAGGAGATTGCTGGCTGTTCCTTGTGCAGGTTTCCATAGTGTAGTGGTTATCACGTTCGCCTCACACGCGAAAGGTCCCCAGTTCGAAACTGGGTGGAAACAACAGTTGGCTTTTTCCAGAATTACTTAAGTAGGGATCTATTGCTTTCTTTGTCAGGGTCTGTTGCAATGTACGTTAACAAAATAACAAGCGATCACCAGGAGATTGCTGGCTGTCTTCTCTGCACAAGTTTCTGTAGCGTAATGGTTTTGACTTTCGCCTCACACGCGAAAGGTCACCAGTTCGAAACTGTGCTAAAACAGCTATTGGCTTTTTCCTAAATTTCTTAAGTAGGGATCTGTTGCTTTCTTCGTTAACGCTACAAAGGCCTTCTGCCAAGAGGTGTTAAAAGAACTGTGGAGTCACATCACATCACACGCGAAAGGTCACCAGTTCGAAACTGTGCTAAAACAGCTATTGGCTTTTTTCTAAATTTCTTAAGTATCAATCTCTTAAGGATCTATTGCTTTCTTTGTCAGGGTCTGTTGCAATGTACGTTAACAAAATAACAAGCGATCACCAGGAGATTGCTGGCTGTCTTCTCTGCACAAGTTTCTGTAGTGTAGTGGTCATCACGTTCGCCTAACACGCGAAAGGTCCTCGGTTCGAAACCGAGCGGAAACAATGTTTCTCTATTGTGGGAAAACATGAACTGATTGCGACGTCAGAGGAGGGATTTAGTTATCTCTTCTTTTATCCGCTCTTCAGCAAGCGATCACGAGGAGATTGCTGGCTGTTCCTTGTGCAGGTTTCCATAGTGTAGTGGTTATCACGTTCGCCTCACACGCGAAAGGTCCCCAGTTCGAAACTGGGTGGAAACAGCAGTTGGCTTTTTCCAGAATTACTTAAGTAGGGATCTATTGCTTTCTTTGTCAGGGTCAGGATCTGTTTGCAATGTATGTTAACAAAATAACAAGCCATCACCAGTAGATTGCTGGCTGTCTTCTCTGCACAAGTTTCTGTAGCGTAATGGTTTTGACTTTCGCCTCACACGCGAAAGGTCACCAGTTCGAAACTGTGCTAAAACAGCTATTGGCTTTTTCCTAAATTTCTTAAGTAGGGATCTGTTGCTTTCTTCGTTAACGCTACAAAGGCCTTCTGCCAAGCGGTGTTAAAAGAACTGTGGAGTCACATCAAGTTTCTGTAGTGTAGTGGTCATCACATTCGCCTAACACGCGAAAGGTCCTCGGTTCGAAACCGAGCAGAAACAATGTTTCTCTATTGTGGGAAAACATGAACTGATTGCGACGTCAGAGGAGGGATTTAGTTATCTCTTCTTTTATCCGCTCTTCAGCAAGCGATCACGAGGAGATTGCTGGCTGTTCCTTGTGCAGGTTTCCATAGTGTAGTGGTTATCACATTCGCCTCACACGCGAAAGGTCCCCAGTTCGAAACTGGGTGGAAACAACAGTTGGCTTTTTCCAGAATTACTTAAGTAGGGATCTATTGCTTTCTTTGTCAGGGTCTGTTGCAATGTACGTTAACAAAATAACAAGCGATCACCAGGAGATTGCTGGCTGTCTTCTCTGCACAAGTTTCTGTAGCGTAATGGTTTTGACTTTCGCCTCACACGCGAAAGGTCACCAGTTCGAAACTGTGCTAAAACAGCTATTGGCTTTTTCCTAAATTTCTTAAGTAGGGATCTGTTGCTTTCTTCGTTAACGCTACAAAGGCCTTCTGCCAAGAGGTGTTAAAAGAACTGTGGAGTCACATCAAGTTTCTGTAGTGTAGTGGTCATCACGTTCGCCTTACACGCGAAAGGTCCTCGGTTTGAAACCGAGCAGAAACAATGTTTCTGTTTTGTGGGAAAACATGAACTAATTGCGACGTCAGAGGACCGATTTAGTTATCTCTTCTTTTATCCGCTCTTCAGCAAGCGATCACGAGGAGATTGCTGGCTGTTCCTTGTGCAGGTTTCCATAGTGTAGTGGTTATCACGTTCGCCTCACACGCGAAAGGTCCCCAGTTCGAAACTGGGTGGAAACAACGGTTGGCTTTTTCCAGAATTACTTAAGTAGGGATCTATTGCTTTCTTTGTCAGGGTCAGGGTCTGTTTCCAATGTACGTTAACAAAATAACAAGCGATCACCAGGAGATTGCTGGCTGTTCCTTGTGCAGGTTTCCATAGTGTAGTGGTTATCACGTTCGCCTCACACGCGAAAGGTCCCCAGTTCGAAACTGGGTGGAAACAGCGGTTGGCTTTTTCCAGAATTACTTAAGTAGGGATCTATTGCTTTCTTTGTCAGGGTCTGTTGCAATGTACGTTAACAAAATAACAAGCGATCACCAGGAGCTTGCTGGCTGTCTTCTCTGCACAAGTTTCTGTAGTGTAGTGGTCATCACGTTCGCCTAACACGCGAAAGGTTCTCGGTTCGAAACCGAGCAGAAACAATGTTTCTCTTTTGTGGGAAAACATGAACTGATTGCGACGTCAGAGGAGGGATTTAGTTATCTCTTCTTTTATCCGCTCTTCAGCAAGCGATCACGAGGAGATTGCTGGCTGTTCCTTGTGCAGGTTTCCATAGTGTAGTGGTTATCACGTTCGCCTCACACGCGAAAGGTCCCCAGTTCGAAACTGGGTGGAAACAACGGTTGGCTTTTTCCAGAATTACTTAAGTAGGGATCTATTGCTTTCTTTGTCAGGGTCTGTTACAATGTACGTTAACAAAATAACAAGCGATCACCAGGAGATTGCTGGCTGTCTTCTCTGCACAAGTTTCTGTAGCGTAATGGTTTTGACTTTCGCCTCACACGCGAAAGGTCACCAGTTCGAAACTGTGCTAAAACAGCTATTGGCTTTTTCCTAAATTTCTTAAGTAGGGATCTGTTGCTTTCTTCGTTAACGCTACAAAGTCCTTCTGCCAAGAGGTGTTAAAAGAACTGTGGAGTCACATCAAGTTTCTGTAGTGTAGTGGTCATCACATTCGCCTTACACGCGAAAGGTCCTCGGTTCGAAACCGAGCAGAAACAATGTTTCTGTTTTGTGGGAAAACATGAACTAATTGCGACGTCAGAGGACCGATTTAGTTATCTCTTCTTTTATCCGCTCTTCAGCAAGCGATCACGAGGCTTTTTCCAGAATTACTTAAGTTTCTGTAGTGTAGTGGTCATCACGTTCGCCTGACACGCGAAAGGTCCTCGGTTCGAAACCGAGCAGAAACAATGTTTCTGTTTTGTGGGAAAACATGAACTAATTGCGACGTCAGAGGACCGATTTAGTTATCTCTTCTTTTATCCGCTCTTCAGCAAGCGATCACCAGGAGATTGCTGGCTATTCCTTGTGCAGGTTTCCATAGTGTAGTGGTTATCACGTTCGCCTCACACGCGAAAGGTCCCCAGTTCGAAACTGGGTGGAAACAACAGTTGGCTTTTTCCAGAATTACTTAAAGGTTGTATCAGCGATTTCTAGGCTGAAAACAAAGTGTCAATTTCAGCTGACCTTTCATCACGATCCGCTCGCTGCCTGCCCCATAAATTGTCTGTGAAAAAACCGCGTCTCTCTGGTCAGCCTAGGGTCCGAGATATGCCAAAAAAACAATCGGCACTACCAACCTTTCCACACATAAACAAACATTGTTCCAACCAATCAGCGTCAGGGGTTTGGTGTTGTGGACTTTCGCTCCGCCTCCCTCATATCCCTGCACCAGTAGGAAAGTCCACAACACCAAACCCCTGACGCTCATTGGTTGGAACAATGTTTGTTTATGTGTGGAAAGGTTGGTAGTGGCGATTGTTTTTTTGGCATATCTCGGACCCTAGGCTGACCAGAGAGACGCGTTTTTTTCACAGACAATTTATGGGGCAGGCAGCGAGCGGATCGTGAAGAAAGGTCAGCTGAAATTGACACTTTATGTTTTAGGCTAGAAATCGCTGATACAACCTTTAAGTAGGGATCTATTGCTTTCTTTGTCAGGGTCTGTTGCAATGTACGTTAACAAAATAACAAGCGATCACCAGGAGATTGCTGGCTGTCTTCTCTGCACAAGTTTCTGTAGCGTAATGGTTTTGACTTTCGCCTCACACGCGAAAGGTCACCAGTTCGAAACTGTGCTAAAACAGCTATTGGCTTTTTCCTAAATTTCTTAAGTAGGGATCTGTTGCTTTCTTCGTTAACGCTACAAAGGCCTTCTGCCAAGAGGTGTTAAAAGAACTGTGGAGTCACATCAAGTTTCTGTAGTGTAGTGGTCATCACGTTCGCCTTACACGCGAAAGGTCCTCGGTTCGAAACCGAGCAGAAACAATGTTTCTGTTTTGTGGGAAAACATGAACTAATTGCGACGTCAGAGGACCGATTTAGTTATCTCTTCTTTTATCCGCTCTTCAGCAAGCGATCACGAGGAGATTGCTGGCTGTTCTTTGTGCAGGTTTCCATAGTGTAGTGGTTATCACGTTCGCCTCACACGCGAAAGGTCCCCAGTTCGAAACTGGGTGGAAACAACGGTTGGCTTTTTCCCTACCTACTTAAGTAGGGATCTATTGCTTTCTTTGTCAGGGTCAGGGTCTGTTTGCAATGTACGTTAACAAAATAACAAGCGATCACCAGGAGATTGCTGGCTGTTCCTTGTGCAGGTTTCCATAGTGTAGTGGTTATCACGTTCGCCTCACACGCGAAAGGTCCCCAGTTCGAAACTGGGTGGAAACAGCGGTTGGCTTTTTCCAGAATTACTTAAGTAGGGATCTATTGCTTTCTTTGTCAGGGTCTGTTGCAATGTACGTTAACAAAATAACAAGCGATCACCAGGAGATTGCTGGCTGTCTTCTCTGCACAAGTTTCTGTAGTGTAGTGGTCATCACGTTCGCCTAACACGCGAAAGGTCCTCGGTTCGAAACCGAGCGGAAACAATGTTTCTATATTGTGGGAAAACATGAACTGATTGCGACGTCAGAGGAGGGATTTAGTTATCTCTTCTTTTATCCGCTCTTCAGCAAGCGATCACGAGGAGATTGCTGGCTGTTCCTTGTGCAGGTTTCCATAGTGTAGTGGTTATCACGTTCGCCTCACACGCGAAAGGTCCCCAGTTCGAAACTGGGTGGAAACAGCAGTTGGCTTTTTCCAGAATTACTTAAGTAGGGATCTATTGCTTTCTTTGTCAGGGTCTGTTGCAATGTACGTTAACAAAATAACAAGCGATCACCAGGAGATTGCTGGCTGTCTTCTCTGCACAAGTTTCTGTAGCGTAATGGTTTTGACTTTCGCCTCACACGCGAAAGGTCACCAGTTCGAAACTGTGCTAAAACAGCTATTGGCTTTTTCCTAAATTTCTTAAGTAGGGATCTGTTGCTTTCTTCGTTAACGCTACAAAGTCCTTCTGCCAAGAGGTGTTAAAAGAACTGTGGAGTCACATCAAGTTTCTGTAGTGTAGTGGTCATCACATTCGCCTTACACGCGAAAGGTCCTCGGTTCGAAACCGAGCAGAAACAATGTTTCTGTTTTGTGGGAAAACATGAACTAATTGCGACGTCAGAGGACCGATTTAGTTATCTCTTCTTTTATCCGCTCTTCAGCAAGCGATCACGAGGCTTTTTCCAGAATTACTTAAGTTTCTGTAGTGTAGTGGTCATCACGTTCGCCTGACACGCGAAAGGTCCTCGGTTCGAAACCGAGCAGAAACAATGTTTCTGTTTTGTGGGAAAACATGAACTAATTGCGACGTCAGAGGACCGATTTAGTTATCTCTTCTTTTATCCGCTCTTCAGCAAGCGATCACCAGGAGATTGCTGGCTATTCCTTGTGCAGGTTTCCATAGTGTAGTGGTTATCACGTTCGCCTCACACGCGAAAGGTCCCCAGTTCGAAACTGGGTGGAAACAACAGTTGGCTTTTTCCAGAATTACTTAAAGGTTGTATCAGCGATTTCTAGGCTGAAAACAAAGTGTCAATTTCAGCTGACCTTTCATCACGATCCGCTCGCTGCCTGCCCCATAAATTGTCTGTGAAAAAACCGCGTCTCTCTGGTCAGCCTAGGGTCCGAGATATGCCAAAAAAACAATCGGCACTACCAACCTTTCCACACATAAACAAACATTGTTCCAACCAATCAGCGTCAGGGGTTTGGTGTTGTGGACTTTCGCTCCGCCTCCCTCATATCCCTGCACCAGTAGGAAAGTCCACAACACCAAACCCCTGACGCTCATTGGTTGGAACAATGTTTGTTTATGTGTGGAAAGGTTGGTAGTGGCGATTGTTTTTTTGGCATATCTCGGACCCTAGGCTGACCAGAGAGACGCGTTTTTTTCACAGACAATTTATGGGGCAGGCAGCGAGCGGATCGTGAAGAAAGGTCAGCTGAAATTGACACTTTATGTTTTAGGCTAGAAATCGCTGATACAACCTTTAAGTAGGGATCTATTGCTTTCTTTGTCAGGGTCTGTTGCAATGTACGTTAACAAAATAACAAGCGATCACCAGGAGATTGCTGGCTGTCTTCTCTGCACAAGTTTCTGTAGCGTAATGGTTTTGACTTTCGCCTCACACGCGAAAGGTCACCAGTTCGAAACTGTGCTAAAACAGCTATTGGCTTTTTCCTAAATTTCTTAAGTAGGGATCTTTTGCTTTCTTCGTTAACGCTACAAAGGCCTTCTGCCAAGAGGTGTTAAAAGAACTGTGGAGTCACGTCAAGTTTCTGTAGTGTAGTGGTCATCACGTTCGACTTACACGCGAAAGGTCCTCGGTTTGAAACCGAGCAGAAACAATGTTTCTGTTTTGTGGGAAAACATGAACTAATTGCGACGTCAGAGGACCGATTTAGTTATCTCTTCTTTTATCCGCTCTTCAGCAAGCGATCACGAGGAGATTGCTGGCTGTTCCTTGTGCAGGTTTCCATAGTGTAGTGGTTATCACGTTCGCCTCACACGCGAAAGGTCCCCAGTTCGAAACTGGGTGGAAACAACGGTTGGCTTTTTCCCTACCTACTTAAGTAGGGATCTATTGCTTTCTTTGTCAGGGTCAGGGTCTGTTTGCAATGTACGTTAACAAAATAACAAGCGATCACCAGGAGAATGCTGGCTGTCTTCTCTGCACAAGTTTCTGTAGCGTAATGGTTTTGACTTTCGCCTCACACGCGAAAGGTCCTCGGTTCGAAACCGAGCGGAAACAATGTTTCTCTATTGTGGGAAAACATGAACTGATTGCGACGTCAGAGGAGGGATTTAGTTATCTCTTCTTTTATCCGCTCTTCAGCAAGCGATCACGAGGAGATTGCTGGCTGTTCCTTGTGCAGGTTTCCATAGTGTAGTGGTTATCACGTTCGCCTCACACGCGAAAGGTCCCCAGTTCGAAACTGGGTGGAAACAACGGTTGGCTTTTTCCCTACCTACTTAAGTAGGGATCTATTGCTTTCTTTGTCAGGGTCAGGGTCTGTTTGCAATGTACGTTAACAAAATAACAAGCGATCACCAGGAGATTGCTGGCTGTTCCTTGTGCAGGTTTCCATAGTGTAGTGGTTATCACGTTCGCCTCACACGCGAAAGGTCCCCAGTTCGAAACTGGGTGGAAACAACGGTTGGCTTTTTCCAGAATTACTTAAGTAGGGATCTATTGCTTTCTTTGTCAGGGTCTGTTGCAATGTACGTTAACAAAATAACAAGCGATCACCAGGAGATTGCTGGCTGTCTTCTCTGCACAAGTTTCTGTAGTGTAGTGGTCATCACGTTCGCCTAACACGCGAAAGGTCCTCGGTTCGAAACCGAGCGGAAACAATGTTTCTCTATTGTGGGAAAACATGAACTGATTGCGACGTCAGAGGAGGGATTTAGTTATCTCTTCTTTTATCCGCTCTTCAGCAAGCGATCACGAGGAGATTGCTGGCTGTTCCTTGTGCAGGTTTCCATAGTGTAGTGGTTATCACGTTCGCCTCACACGCGAAAGGTCCCCAGTTCGAAACTGGGTGGAAACAGCAGTTGGCTTTCTCCAGAATTACTTAAGTAGGGATCTATTGCTTTCTTTGTCAGGGTCAGGATCTGTTTGCAATGTATGTTAACAAAATAACAAGCGATCACCAGTAGATTGCTGGCTGTCTTCTCTGCACAAGTTTCTGTAGCGTAATGGTTTTGACTTTCGCCTCACACGCGAAAGGTCACCAGTTCGAAACTGTGCTAAAACAGCTATTGGCTTTTTCCTAAATTTCTTAAGTAGGGATCTGTTGCTTTCTTCGTTAACGCTACAAAGGCCTTCTGCCAAGAGGTGTTAAAAGAACTGTGGAGTCACATCAAGTTTCTGTAGTGTAGTGGTCATCACGTTCGCCTTACATGCGAAAGGTCCTCGGTTCGAAACCGAGCAGAAACAATATTTCTGTTTTGTGGGAAAACATGAACTAATTGCGACGTCAGAGGACCGATTTAGTTATCTCTTCTTTTATCCGCTCTTCAGCAAGCGATCACGAGGCTTTTTCCAGAATTACTTAAGTTTCTGTAGTGTAGTGGTCATCACGTTCGCCTTACACGCGAAAGGTCCTCGGTTCGAAACCGAGCAGAAACAATGTTTCTGTTTTGTGGGAAAACATGAACTAATTGCGACGTCAGAGGACCGATTTAGTTATCTCTTCTTTTATCCGATCTTCAGCAAGCGATCACGAGGAGATTGCTGGCTGTTCCTTGTGCAGGTTTCCATAGTGTAGTGGTTATCACGTTCGCCTCACACGCGAAAGGTCCCCAGTTCGAAACTGGGTGGAAACAACGGTTGGCTTTTTCCAGAATTACTTAAGTAGGGATCTATTGCTTTCTTTGTCAGGGTCTGTTTCCAATGTACGTTAACAAAATAACAAGCGATCACCAGGAGATTGCTGGCTGTCTTGTCTGCACAAGTTTCTGTAGTGTAGTGGTCATCACGTTCGCCTAACACGCGAAAGGTCCTCGGTTCGAAACCGAGCAGAAACAATGTTTCTCTTTTGTGGGAAAACATGAACTAATTGCGACGTCAGAGGACCGATTTAGTTATCTCTTCTTTTATCCGCTCTTCAGCAAGCGATCACGAGGAGATTGCTGGCTGTTCCTTGTGCAGGTTTCCATAGTGTAGTGGTTATCACGTTCGCCTCACACGCGAAAGGTCCCCATTTCGAAACTGGGTGGAAACAACAGTTGGCTTTTTCCAGAATTACTTAAGTAGGGATCTATTGCTTTCTTTGTCAGGGTCTGTTGCAATGTACGTTAACAAAATAACAAGCGATCACCAAGAGATTGCTGGCTGTCTTCTCTGCACAAGTTTCTGTAGCGTAATGGTTTTGACTTTCGCCTCACACGCGAAAGGTCACCAGTTCGAAACTGTGTTAAAACAGCTATTGGCTTTTTCCTAAATTTCTTAAGTAGGGATCTGTTGCTTTCTTCGTTAACGCTACAAAGGCCTTCTGCCAAGAGGTGTTAAAAGAACTGTGGAGTCACATCACATCACACGCGAAAGGTCACCAGTTCGAAACTGTGCTAAAACAGCTATTGGCTTTTTTCTAAATTTCTTAAGTATCAATCTCTTAAGGATCTATTGCTTTCTTTGTCAGGGTCTGTTGCAATGTACGTTAACAAAATAACAAGCGATCACCAGGAGATTGCTGGCTGTCTTCTCTGCACAAGTTTCTGTAGTGTAGTGGTCATCACGTTCGCCTAACACGCGAAAGGTCCTCGGTTCGAAACCGAGCGGAAACAATGTTTCTCTATTGTGGGAAAACATGAACTGATTGCGACGTCAGAGGAGGGATTTAGTTATCTCTTCTTTTATCCGCTCTTCAGCAAGCGATCACGAGGAGATTGCTGGCCGTTCCTTGTGCAGGTTTCCATAGTGTAGTGGTTATCACGTTCGCCTCACACGCGAAAGGTCCCCAGTTCGAAACTGGGTGGAAACAGCAGTTGGCTTTTTCCAGAATTACTTAAGTAGGGATCTATTGCTTTCTTTGTCAGGGTCAGGATCTGTTTGCAATGTATGTTAACAAAATAACAAGCCATCACCAGTAGATTGCTGGCTTTCTTCTCTGCACAAGTTTCTGTAGCGTAATGGTTTTGACTTTCGCCTCACACGCGAAAGGTCACCAGTTCGAAACTGTGCTAAAACAGCTATTGGCTTTTTCCTAAATTTCTTAAGTAGGGATCTGTTGCTTTCTTCGTTAACGCTACAAAGGCCTTCTGCCAAGCGGTGTTAAAAGAACTGTGGAGTCACATCAAGTTTCTGTAGTGTAGTGGTCATCACATTCGCCTAACACGCGAAAGGTCCTCGGTTCGAAACCGAGCAGAAACAATGTTTCTCTATTGTGGGAAAACATGAACTGATTGCGACGTCAGAGGAGGGATTTAGTTATCTCTTCTTTTATCCGCTCTTCAGCAAGCGATCACGAGGAGATTGCTGGCTGTTCCTTGTGCAGGTTTCCATAGTGTAGTGGTTATCACGTTCGCCTCACACGCGAAAGGTCCCCAGTTCGAAACTGGGTGGAAACAACAGTTGGCTTTTTCCAGAATTACTTAAGTAGGGATCTATTGCTTTCTTTGTCAGGGTCTGTTGCAATGTACGTTAACAAAATAACAAGCGATCACCAGGAGATTGCTGGCTGTCTTCTCTGCACAAGTTTCTGTAGCGTAATGGTTTTGACTTTCGCCTCACACGCGAAAGGTCACCAGTTCGAAACTGTGCTAAAACAGCTATTGGCTTTTTCCTAAATTTCTTAAGTAGGGATCTGTTGCTTTCTTCGTTAACGCTACAAAGGCCTTCTGCCAAGAGGTGTTAAAAGAACTGTGGAGTCACATCACATCACACGCGAAAGGTCCTCGGTTCGAAACCGAGCAGAAACAATGTTTCTCTTTTGTGGGAAAACATGTACTGATTGCGACGTCAGAGGAGGGATTTAGTTATCTCTTCTTTTATCCGCTCTTCAGCAAGCGATCACGAGGAGATTGCTGGCTGTTCCTTGTGCAGGTTTCCATAGTGTAGTGGTTATCACGTTCGCCTCACACGCGAAAGGTCCCCAGTTCGAAACTGGGTGGAAACAACGGTTGGCTTTTTCCAGAATTACTTAAGTAGGGATCTATTGCTTTCTTTGTCAGGGTCTGTTGCAATGTACGTTAACAAAATAACAAGCGATCACCAGGAGATTGCTGGCTGTCTTCTCTGCACAAGTTTCTGTAGTGTAGTGGTCATCACGTTCGCCTAACACGCGAAAGGTCCTCGGTTCGAAACCGAGCAGAAACAATGTTTCTCTTTTGTGGGAAAACATGAACTGATTGCGACGTCAGAGGAGGGATTTAGTTATCTCTTCTTTTATCCGCTCTTCAGCAAGCGATCACGAGGAGATTGCTGGCTGTTCCTTGTGCAGGTTTCCATAGTGTAGTGGTTATCACGTTCGCCTTACACGCGAAAGGTCCCCAGTTCGAAACTGGGTGGAAACAGCAGATGGCTTTTTCCAGAATTACTTAAGTAGGGATCTATTGCTTTCTTTGTCAGGGTCAGAGTCTGTTTGCAATGTACGTTAACAAAATAACAAGCTATCACCAGGAGATTGCTGGCTGTCTTCTCTGCACAAGTTTCTGTAGCGTAATGGTTTTGACTTTCGCCTCACACGCGAAAGGTCACCAGTTCGAAACTGTGCTAAAACAGCTATTGGCTTTTTCCTAAATTTCTTAAGTAGGGATCTGTTGCTTTCTTCGTTCACGCTACAAAGGCCTTCTGCCAAGAGGTGTTAAAAGAACTGTGGAGTCACATCAAGTTTCTGTAGTGTAGTGGTCATCACGTTCGCCTTACACGCGAAAGGTCCTCGGTTCGAAACCGAGCAGAAACAATGTTTCTGTTTTGTGGGAAAACATGAACTAATTGCGACGTCAGAGGACCGATTTAGTTATCTCTTCTTTTATCCGCTCTTCAGCAAGCGATCACGAGGAGATTGCTGGCTGTTCCTTGTGCAGGTTTCCATAGTGTAGTGGTTATCACGTTCGCCTCACACGCGAAAGGTCCCCAGTTCGAAACTGGGTGGAAACAACGGTTGGCTTTTTCCAGAATTACTTAAGTAGGGATCTATTGCTTTCTTTGTCAGGGTCTGTTGCAATGTACGTTAACAAAATAACAAGCGATCACCAGGAGATTGCTGGCTGTCTTCTCTGCACAAGTTTCTGTAGCGTAATGGTTTTGACTTTCGCCTCACACGCGAAAGGTCACCAGTTCGAAACTGTGCTAAAACAGCTATTGGCTTTTTCCTAAATTTCTTAAGTAGGGATCTGTTGCTTTCTTCGTTAACGCTACAAAGGCCTTCTGCCAAGAGGTGTTAAAGGAACTGTGGAGTCACATCACATCACATCACACGCGAAAGGTCCTCGGTTCGAAACCGAGCAGAAGCAATGTTTCTCTTTTGTGGGAAAACATGAACTGATTGCGACGTCAGAGGAGGGATTTAGTTATCTCTTCTTTTATCTGCTCTTCAGCAAGCGATCACGAGGAGATTGCTGGCTGTTCCTTGTGCAGGTTTCCATAGTGTAGTGGTTATCACGTTCGCCTTACACGCGAAAGGTCCCCAGTTCGAAACTGGGTGGAAACAGCAGATGGCTTTTCCAGAATTACTTAAGTAGGGATCTATTGCTTTCTTTGTCAGGGTCAGGATCTGTTTGCAATGTATGTTAACAAAATAACAAGCGATCACCAGGAGATTGCTGGCTGTCTTCTCTGCACAAGTTTCTGTAGCGTAATGGTTTTGACTTTCGCCTCACACGCGAAAGGTCACCAGTTCGAAACTGTGCTAAAACAGCTATTGGCTTTTTCCTAAATTTCTTAAGTAGGGATCTGTTGCTTTCTTCGTTAACGCTACAAAGGCCTTCTGCCAAGAGGTGTTAAAAGAACTGTGGAGTCACATCAAGTTTCTGTAGTGTAGTGGTCATCACGTTCGCCTTACACGCGAAAGGTCCTCGGTTCGAAACCGAGCAGAAACAATGTTTCTGTTTTGTGGGAAAACATGAACTAATTGCGACGTCAGAGGACCGATTTAGTTATCTCTTCTTTTATCCGCTCTTCAGCAAGCGATCACGAGGAGATTGCTGGCTGTTCCTTGTGCAGGTTTCCATAGTGTAGTGGTTATCACGTTCGCCTCACACGCGAAAGGTCCCCAGTTCGAAACTGGGTGGAAACAACGGTTGGCTTTTTCCAGAATTACTTAAGTAGGGATCTATTGCTTTCTTTGTCAGGGTCTGTTGCAATGTACGTTAACAAAATAACAAGCGATCACCAGGAGATTGCTGGCTGTCTTCTCTGCACAAGTTTCTGTAGCGTAATGGTTTTGACTTTCGCCTCACACGCGAAAGGTCACAGTTCGAAACTGTGCTAAAACAGCTATTGGCTTTTTCCTAAATTTCTTAAGTAGGGATCTGTTGCTTTCTTCGTTAACGCTACAAAGGCCTTCTGCCAAGAGGTGTTAAAAGAACTGTGGAGTCACATCACATCACACGCGAAAGGTCCTCGGTTCGAAACCGAGCAGAAACAATGTTTCTCTTTTGTGGGAAAACATGAACTGATTGCGACGTCAGAGGAGGGATTTAGTTATCTCTTCTTTTATCCGCTCTTCAGCAAGCGATCACGAGGAGATTGCTGGCTGTTCCTTGTGCAGGTTTCCATAGTGTAGTGGTTATCACGTTCGCCTTACACGCGAAAGGTCCCCAGTTCGAAACTGGGTGGAAATAGCAGTAGGCTTTTTCCATTACTACTTAAGTAGGGATCTATTGCTTTCTTTGTCAGGGTCAGGGTCTGTTTGCAATGTACGTTAACAAAATAACAAGCGATCACCAGGAGATTGCTGGCTGTCTTCTCTGCACAAGTTTCTGTAGCGTAATGGTTTTGACTTTCGCCTCACACGCGAAAGGTCACAGTTCGAAACTGTGCTAAAACAGCTATTGGCTTTTTCCTAAATTTCTTAAGTAGGGATCTGTTGCTTTCTTCGTTAACGATACAAAGGCCTTCTGCCAAGCGGTGTTAAAAGAACTGTGGAATCACATCAAGTTTCTGTAGTGTAGTGGTCATCACGTTCGCCTTACACGCGAAAGGTCCTCGGTTCGAAACCGGGCAGAAACAATGTTTCTGTTTTGTGGGAAAACATGAACTAATTGCGACGTCAGAGGACCGATTTAGTTATCTCTTCTTTTATCCGCTCTTCAGCAAGCGATCACGAGGAGATTGCTGGCTGTTCCTTGTGCAGGTTTCCATAGTGTAGTGGTTATCACGTTCGCCTCACACGCGAAAGGTCCCCAGTTCGAAACTGTGCTAAAACAGCTATTGGCTTTTTCCTAAATTTCTTAAGTAGGGATCTGTTGCTTTCTTCGTTAACGCTACAAAGGCCTTCTGCCAAGAGGTGTTAAAGGAACTGTGGAGTCACATCACATCACATCACACGCGAAAGGTCCTCGGTTCGAAACCGAGCAGAAGCAATGTTTCTCTTTTGTGGGAAAACATGAACTGATTGCGACGTCAGAGGAGGGATTTAGTTATCTCTTCTTTTATCCGCTCTTCAGCAAGCCATCACGAGGAGATTGCTGGCTGTTCCTTGTGCAGGTTTCCATAGTGTAGTGGTTATCACGTTTGCCTTACACGCGAAAGGTCCCCAGTTCGAAACTGGGTGGAAACAGCAGATGGCTTTTCCAGAATTACTTAAGTAGGGATCTATTGCTTTCTTTGTCAGGGTCAGGATCTGTTTGCAATGTATGTTAACAAAATAACAAGCGATCACCAGGAGATTGCTGGCTGTCTTCTCTGCACAAGTTTCTGTAGCGTAATGGTTTTGACTTTCGCCTCACACGCGAAAGGTCACAGTTCGAAACTGTGCTAAAACAGCTATTGGCTTTTTCCTAAATTTCTTAAGTAGGGATCTGTTGCTTTCTTCGTTAACGCTACAAAGGCCTTCTGCCAAGAGGTGTTAAAAGAACTGTGGAGTCACATCACATCACACGCGAAAGGTCCTCGGTTCGAAACCGAGCAGAAACAATGTTTCTCTTTTGTGGGAAAACATGAACTGATTGCGACGTCAGAGGAGGGAAACAGCAGTTGGCTTTTTCCAGAATTACTTAAGTAGGGATCTATTGCTTTCTTTGTCAGGGTCTGTTGCAATGTACGTTAACAAAATAACAAGCGATCACCAGGAGATTGCTGGCTGTCTTCTTTGCACAAGTTTCTGTAGTATAGTGGTCATCACGTTCGCCTAACACGCGAAAGGTCACCAGTTCGAAACTGTGCTAAAACAGCTATTGGCTTTTTCCTAAATTTCTTAAGTAGGGATCTGTTGCTTTCTTCGTTAACGCTACAAAGGCCTTCTGCCAAGTGGTGTTAAAAGAACTGTGGAGTCACATCACATCACATCACACGCGAAAGGTCCCCAGTTCGAAACTGGGTGGAAACAGCAGTTGGATTTTTCCAGAATTACTTAAGTAGGGATCTATTGCTTTCTTTGTCAGGGTCTGTTGCAATGTACGTTAACAAAATAACAAGCGATCACCAGGGGCCTCATGTATCAACGCTGCGTACGCACAAAAACTTTGCGTACGCCAGATTTCACGCTCACGTTTGGATTTACTAACGATGAAATTAACGTGAGAATGTGCGTTGATCCACGCCAACTCCATGTCTGGCGTACGTGTATTTTTTGTGCGTGTGTTTGTTTTATTTCCCTTGGCGACTCCTAGAGGCAATTATTTTAAATTGCACACTACAAAGTATCGCACCAACACATGTGGAAAACATTGCTATTAATTTATAATTGATAAAATGGGTTAATTGAGACAATATTTTTCTACCAATTATGTGATTTAGAACATATAAAAGCATTTGCAAATGTATACATCCCTTAGTCTATGGCAATGGCAGTGTTGGCCTTATTGGAGGACATTGTCAATGGCCAAATCAGAAGGGAACGCGTTTTTAGGGATCACAGTGATTTTCTGGCCCACGATGATGACTGGCTTATAAGCTGTTTCAGATTTCCAAGAGCTATCCTCTTGGAGCTCTTTGCTGAGTTGGGTCCAAATTTGGAGACAGCGAGGAGCCACGCATTACCCGTTCCCTTACAGGTGCTGATAACGCTTGGTTTCCTGGCAAATTGTTCTTTCCAAAGGGAACTGGCAGATCGCTCGGGGTTAAGCCAGTCGTCTTTGAGCCGTGCAATGCCAGCTGTATGGGACGGGATCATCCGCATGTCTAGCAGGTATATAAGATTTCCATACCATGCAGTTGACCAGCCAAACAAAGCGCAATTTGCAGCGATCACCGGTTATCCTAATGTAAGCGCAAGCGATCGACTGCACGGACATTGCTATAAAGGCGCCATCTGAAGAACAATTTGGATACGTGAATCGGAAACAGCTAAGTTTTACTTTATTTTATTTTATTGAGCGTAATTATTTAACTGCATATCAGGAGATCGCGGTTATCCATTAAAGACGTGGCTGTTAACCCCCCTCAACAACCCACAAACTGACCAAGAGCGCAGATACAATGATGCCCATTCTCGCACTTGTAGAGCGGGCGATTTGGCAGCTGAAATGCCGGTGGCACCAGAGCCGTGAACAGACCTTTTGAGGGGCATGTGCTGAAACTGAAAAAGGGCACCCCCCCAACCCCTCCACCACCAAAAAAATAACACACAATAATATTCTTATTTTATATTTAATTAGTATTAATAACTTTTATACAGATAATATACATATAGAGGGTATGTAAATATCTTTGCTGACAAGGATCACTCGGTTGCTTTGTGTCAAACTAAATCACATTATGTCAACATCACACCGTGTGGTGAGGCATTATATGAACCTTTATAGACATAGGCCTACTATTGTTTATTTCATAAAGACAACGTTGCACTTATTCAAACAAGATATTTTACCGTTACAAGACAACGATGTTCATCTGCTTGCGCTCTATGACTCTGACTGATGCGCTGAAACGTAGGCTAAGTCGCCACTGTTCTCCACCTGCACCTTTACATCGGACCATTTCTTTTTTAATTCGTTCACAGTGCGATGTTCAAACCCCACTGCGTTAACCGCGTCAGCTAAACTCTCCCACTCTATTTTTTGTTTTTGTTTTGTTTTTGTTTTTTTACAAACTTGCAAATAACAGTTTTTCTCCGGTCTACCGGTGAGGAGCACCTTCAAATCACATTCTGTTAAGTTTCTCTTGCTTGCTTTTTCGTTTGGTTTTGCCAAAGTGGAGTCATTACCATATTAATACGGGGGAGGAGGCAGGGAGGGGTTTTGCGCTCGTGCATGTGCGCTCAATTTCACGTTAATTCAGATGTACAAAGAGATATGCGTGGAATTCCGCGTACGCAGTGTTTCATACATCTGATTTTTTTACTGCGTACGCACATTTACAGCTTTGTCCGTACGCTATGTTTTAGTATGAATTCAACACAAGTCTTTGTACATGAGGCCCCAGGAGATTGCTGGCTGTTCCTTGTGCAGGTTTCCATAGTGTAGTGGTTATCACGTTCGCCTCACACGCGAAAGGTCACCAGTTCGAAACTGGGTGGAAACAGCAGTTGGATTTTTCCAGAATTACTTAACCCTCTGGGGCCTGAGGTGTTTTGGGGCCCTGAAGAAGTCTTGACATGCCCTGACATTTGTGCTTTTTTCAGTATCTTAAAAACATATAAATGGTTAAAGTCAGATTACATTGTAATCAGCACATATTGGGCTACAATAATATGCAAGCAACATTAATGTGCATGTTTGTGTTTTTGAGAAAACTATGTTTATGCGTGGTTATTGAAAATCTAAAGTTTTGAAGTCACTGAAATAAGGCCATGAAGCACATACAGGACATTTCTTTACAAGACTTTAGATAATTGGATGTCGTAGGCTAGAATTTTTTCAACCAAATGATGTGAAAATCATCTCGTTCACTCGTTCAGAGAAAACAATATATTGATTTAAATTTTATAAAACATGTTTTGTGATCGAAAGGGATTATTCATAGGTGTGGCAATGACCCATGAATATTTAGCAATTCACACCTGAAAGACAAAAGGGCCCTCCCTAATGGCCCCATCAATGACTGGCTTGACTATAGCAAGTAAGGAAACAATGTGAGAAGATTCAGAGAATGGAGTTGTAGATTATTTTTATTTTATTTACTATCACTGTATAAACAAAACATACATAATGAAGGTCCAAGACACATTATTGAGCTCCCTCATCTAACCACACAGATGTGCACAGACTTTGTGGCATTTCTGAAAACTTCTTCTGAATTCTGTTCAACAAATGAAACAAATCTTACCTGCTATTTTGTGTGCCCTTAAAAAAATACAAAAAAAGTCAAAAACTTGTTTTACACTAGAATATCAGTGTAGTTGAACATCTCAAGTTTCTAGTGCTCTCAGAGGAAAACAGTTTGAAGGGACTCATGGGAAAGAGGGCAGGATTCATCTTTTGAGCAGGTTTGAGATCACTACAAAAACAAAACAAACCAAAAATCATATCAGGATCATCTGTCAGATTACAGTCTATACTCTAGAATTTGTACTAATGTAAAAAAGGACATGTAATATCTAAGAAACTAATAATTATCGTTTAGCACTATATTACTAATAAACGTGATGTAAACACACATTCAGTGTAAGCACTCATATTACTTTTACACTGTTATACAGTAAAATAAATAAATAAAGTATGATTCTACATTCATAAAGATATCGTCATAAATGCATCTCACAGTCATAATTACATCGTTTTTCTAGAACATTATAAATATCCTGCCATTGTAAGAGATGCAATGCAATCAAACGTACTTCATAATGTTTCATTTGATAAAGTCAGGAATTTTAGTTTGGAATAAGTCTAACTAGTAAAATGTGTACATGTTTTGTCAAAGTAAATAACAGCGAAAGCTAGTAGGAAAATGAAAGTAAGACTTACTCATGTAAATGTCTCCTCCTGCTGGGTTTGCGTCGCATCGCGTCCTTCTTAGGATTGGGGTAAATATAAGTCTTATTCCTCACAGCATATCTTCATTCAGTAACAAACTGTAACCAAGATGAACTTGAAGTCATGTTGCTTTGTTGCGGTGATGTGGGAGTTTCCTCGCGTACAGATACTCCGGTCCTTGCCGCGCTAGTAGCACATGGCTAATTTGCATGGCAAAAGATTTCGCGATAGTGGGCGCTTTCAGTAGATACCACTTTTATGTTTGTGTGCTAAATATTCACCGTGTTTGAATGATATAAGTGACGCATTTCTAAAAGCAGTTCACGGAGACAGAGAAAACAGAAATCACCCTGTTTGTTTTCTTTATTCTAAATAAAAAAACACAACTTTCTGCTGTTCTTTTGAGTGTGCCCAAATAAAAGTACACGCTTTACAGTTTCCATTGATGTATATCTCTAATGTGTATGACTTAAACCGACAGAGCATTTTTAGTGTCTTTTGCGCTGATCTTAAAAAAAGTAGGTTGGTCACGCCGGCGTAACCGTCGGCCCCAGAGGGTTAAAGGTGCACCCCAGAAAAAAGCAATGCGTGGAGGAGTGGAACTTGAGCCAGTGGTTCTTTGCCACTATGCTGAGACCTTCAGTGTTGATGTACTTCCATGCGGTCTCATCATCCACCCTGAAGCGTGGGGTGGTAGACCCAAATGAAGACCCTCCCTATGTCCTGGTAGAAGTTAAGTGCCCTGATGTGAAAGACATATGAGAGGCATCACACACTGAATTTGCTGAGGGCCAAGCAAAACTAAGGACATCACACACCTACCACTTAAGTCCAGGGTCAGCGGATGGTCACTGGCTTAGCTTGGTGTGATCTGGTGACAAATTTTTGCTGTGCCTGCTCTTGTTGAGTGGCAAGGTTAAGAAGTGGCCGATGTTACTGGCCAGTGAGCAGGAGGAGGTAGTGGCCGATGTTACCTGCAGGTAAACTGGGTGAGAATGATGGCACTTGGTGACAGGGAGAAGAGGTTGTTACTAGCTGGTGTTATAATGTCAGAAAGTATTAAGAAGAGCACCTGAAAAATAGCAGGCTGCAGAATCTTCACTCCATCCAATATTTTATCTCACCTTCAAGATCTAAAGTACCCTGGTAATTTGCCATCATGCAACAGCAGGACCATATCTGATTGACTGTGCCTGCTAAAGTGAGGGGAACAGGGGAATCACAAATGTGGTACTCTTTTACTTGTCTTATTGCACATTCAACAAGGATGCAGAGTCTGGCAATGGCCTGGGTTCTCTCTGTTTTCTCTCCTAAACTGGTCTCTGTGCCCCTCCAATCAAAGCTTTGAAGGTGGTATGGATCTTGTAGGATGAGAATGTTTCCAAGTGGAGGGTAATTGCCTCTGGGCACTCACATCTGAACACTGTACGATCAATAATGGCCCTCACATTTGGGCAGCACTGCTGAAATTTCACAGGCATCGTCAGGCAACTTACCTGCTCCCGGGACATCCAGATTTGAACTGATCCGAACCCAAGGTATAAGTAGTTTGCCCACGTTATTATAACTCGACACTAGGCCCAGATGGTGTGACACCACCCTGTCTGAAAACCTGTGCTAACCAGCTGACCCACATCTTTTCACAGATCTTCAACAGATCACTAAAGCTATGTGAAGTCCCTTCCTGCTTCAAACACTCTACAATCATCCCTGTCCCAAAGCAACATCTTTGTTGGTCTGGAACAACATTGTGAATAACCAATCAGATTTGAAAAAAACAGTTTATAGTTTTTGTGAAGTTTAGGCTTACAATCAGTTTTTGGTGCTTGTACATCAGTGTCAGTCATCTATCATATCCTCTGATTTTAGGGATTACTCAGGGGTAAGGTTAGGTTTAGGTGTGGGAATGTGGTCAAAATTAAATTTTTGGATTAAAATGTTATTCCAGGGTCAACAATATATGTTAGTCACATCTAACTCAGCAATATCAGGACGTGCCACTGTAGCCACGCGATCCAGATCAGATGGTCACTGCAGCCGACCAAGACGTATCCACTTCAGATGGTGGTTCAGCACCTAGAGATGCCCTCGACAGGCCTGAATGTCAGTGGAGATCACGTCAACTAGATGAGTCCTAGAGACAGATCCCCTCCGAAGAACTTGTGATCTAGACGGCCATCAGGACAAGACTACCAAAACCAGGTAAGTTCTCTGAACATCTGACTTTGTTGCAACCTAGAATTCATCTGGCCAGAGGAGAATGGCTGTAAAGCTGCTTTGACAGAATACACACTGTAAAAAGTGCTATTTAAATAATGGTGACTTGTTTGTGGATTTCAGCTCAGCATTTAACACTATCATTCCAAACTATCCTGGCTGTCCGTGGCCACCTCCATCTGTCAGTGGATCAACACCTGGAAGCAAGAATATTAAATGTAACATGCAACTTATGCACAGGAAGAAAGAGTCTCTTCACATCGGTGGCAAGTAATTCTAATCTAATGAATCACCTCAATTCATTACATGCCACCACATAATTTGTGGCTAGAAGTGAAAATTTGTGGCTATGACGAGAAGCATAATTTATTTTAGACTTGTTTGTTTGCAAGTTATGACCTGTGCAATCAATACTAAAATTTCTAAACCATCTATTGTGTTATTGTTCCACTATATTAATGACAATATATTCCATTATACATTGAATTTAATAGGTGTCTCTCACATTGCCCACATAGCAAAATTTCAATAGTGTATGATGTTTTATAATAACAATGTATTCTATTTAGAGTCTATTTAATATTGGGGCATCCAGGTTATTCAACATATATGAACATTTGCCCAACACCGCTAAAGATGCACTGAATAATTCAACACAATGCTCATCATGTAGTTCGCCATTTTATTTATACTGTGACATTTTGCAGTAAGACAGAAATGTAATATTTTGATTCCAGGTTACCAGTAAAAACAGTGTCTCCACACAATTGAAATTAGAATGTGTCTACTGTAAATATTAGAAAGCATGGCAAGAAAGAAGACAGATACAGAAAATCATTTAAAGAAAAAAAAGATTAAAAAAAATTAACAATACAAATAAAAGACATGGCTATGAAGATGCCACAACACATTCAGTTGTGGTGTGAGCGCAGACCTAATGTCAATATGTTGGTGATTTTTGAAATCGTTTCTTCAGATAAACCTCGTCACAGTCACACTTTATTTTCCAAAATGATCTTGAAAGCCCTCTCTTCAGGTTTCCTTTAACAATGAAACATTTTGCACGATGATATCATATAAAATAGTTCTTCCCTGAGTGAAATCTCTTGTGGGTTTCTTCACGATTCCACACGTATTTCATATGAATCTTAAAGCGATGGTTCGGAGTAGATTTGACTTCATTGCTATGCACTTCAAAGCCCATCTAAATACCCCATCCGAAGTTTTGTTTACCTTAGTCGAACATTGATGGAGATAGGTCAGCTTGATGAATGTCTTGCTACTGCCGTACATGGAACATGTGATGTATCTGGTAAATTGCACCACTAAACGTGCAAGTAATCTTACCAAACTTCTACAGTAGTGTAAACAGGGTATGTACTCACAAAACGCTGCATTGGAAAATTTGTTAGTCCACCATGAGTGTATTAAAAACAACTTTTACGCGATCCCTACTGGTCTCAAAAATCCAAAATGGCGACACGTCGACGTCACTTCCCTGGTTTGGGAAAAGCACGTAAAAATCCACCTACTTCGTCTGTGTGCATGTCAACTTCCTGTCAGAAAGCGATGCATCTAACGACGAATGCAATGATATTTTGTTGATAAAACAATTTACAAAGACTAAGTGAAAGTAAGTTGTTAATACTTCAGGGGAAAAAAATGTGGATATTCTAAACCAGGTGATGTCGTGACATGCACACAGACGTGCTTTTCCCAAATCAGGGAAGTGACGTCGACGTGGATTTTTGAGACTAGTAGTGATCGGTTAACAGTTGTTTTTAAAACACTCACGGTGGACTTACAAATTTTCTGATGCAGCGTTTTGTGAGTACATACCCTATTTACACTACTGTAGAAGTTTGGTAAGATTACGTGCACGTTTAGTGGTGCAATTTACCAGATACATCACATGTTCCATGTACGGCAGTAGCAAGACATTCGACAAGCTCACCTATCTCTGTCAATGTTCGACTAAGGTAAACAAAACTTCGGATGGGGTATTTAGATGGGCTTCGGAGTGCATAGCAATGTAGTCAAATCTACTCCGAACCATCGCTTTAATATTTTCTATTTGTGAGAAGCTCGTCTCTTAGGCTTCTCTAAAGTGTGTTGTTTTTTCATGTGAGCATTGAGGATACCTTTATGACTGAAACTCTTTCCACACTGAGAACATTTCCAGCATTTCTCTGCTGAGTGAGTCTTCATGTGGTAATTAAGTTTTATCTTTAATATGAAACTCTTCCCACACTGATCACATTTGAAGGGCTTCTTTCCAGTGTGAATGATCTTGTGACACTTAAGGCTAAATTCTGATGTGAGGCTCTTTCCACAATGATCACATGTGTACAGCTGCTTTCCAGTGTGGTAATTACGGGAGTGTAAATGTGTGAAACAATACTCGCAAGAGTAAGGCTTCTTTCTAGTGTGGATTCTCATGTGACCTTTAAGATTTCGTTTAACAGGGAAACTCTTTCCACACTGTTCACAAGTATAAGGCTTCTCTCCGGTGTGAATGCTCATGTGGGAATTAAGGGTGGTTTTCTGTGTAAAACTCTTTCCACACTGACAGCAAGTGAAAGGCTTCTCTCCTGAGTGAGTTCTCATGTGTCTTTGCAGGTGTGCTTTTTGAGTGAAACCATTTCCACACTGTTGGCAGGTGAAAGGCTTCTCTCCTGAGTGAGTTCTCATGTGATTTTTAAGGTGTCCTTTTTGGTTGAAACCATTTCCACACTGTTGGCAGGTGTAAGGCTTCTCTGCCGAGTGGGTTCTTGTGTGCCTTTTAAGGGCTCCTTGTTGGGTGAAGCTCTTTCCACACTGTTGGCAGGGGTATGGTCTCTCTCCAGTGTGAACTCTCACATGCACTTGAAATATTCGCTTTTCATTGAAACTCCTCCCACAATGATGGCAGGTCAAAGAGCTATTAGATTTGGTTTTCCGACCTCTTTTTTGTTCAGAAGTCCCTTTAGTCTGTTTAGCTTTTGTATCATTGTGTTTCTGATCTGTTTGTTCCATTTCATTCTGATCTTGATTCTCTTCTTTCAGCACCAGTAGGTCTAAAGCAAAAACCCAAAACAATAGAATTTAACCACAGTTTCAAGTCACAAAGCAAAAGAGGTGAAAACCGAGCATATAAGCCTTTAAAAGCTGATGGCAGCATCTGGACCAAAAAGCTGCACTTAAACACTGAAACCAAGATATACATGATATACACAGATAAACAATACGTAATCAAAGCATGGTTTGCATACCATTTATAATATCAGTTATGCTGATAGGCTTGCTTTGATTTGGAATACAGCAGTCTGAGGACAGCCATGTTCCAGTCTGGCGTCTATGACTGTTGGGTTCCCCTTAGGCACAAGCTCTCTCAGATAAGCATTGACTGTTTGTTTGGAGTCTGCTGTTTGAGGATAGCTGCGTTCCAGCTCAGAGACTGCTCCCCCTTGTAGGGTCTCTAAGTAGTGGTTGAACCCTTTGTCTAGACTGCGCTGTCTCCCCTGTTCAGATTTTAATGTGGATGGTCCACTTCATGACCTGGGCAAACTTCAGCCTTATCTGAGGTAAATGCCACCTAGAGTTATGTCCATTGCTTGCATCAGGACCTTGATCTGGACTAATGTTTTTTGTGGCATTGAATTTCACCTCAGCAGAATTTAGCAAAACAGCTGTTTTACAATAAAACACTACATATTATTGGCCATTGCTGACTACTGGAAGACTACACTACTAAATACTTCGCCATAACTACTGCTTTATGAAGGTCCTCTATAACTGTACCACAGTACAATACAGACTGGGCCTAAAATTAACACTCACCAAGCTCCAAGTGCAAGTAAATATTGGCATTGGTGAGTATATGTAACCGTGCCAGTCTTGGTTAGCTGTTCTGTTATAAAATAGAAGAGCGAATTAAATAGCGGAATACAAACGGTTGATGAGGTCAAAACAGTTTGATGGCTACCTTATTCCTAGACAAGGTTTTAAAACTTTTTAAAGATATTGCCCCTGCAGAAAAAAAACAGCATATGCTGGTTAGGTATGTTTTGGTGCTGGGATGCTGGTTTTAGCTGGTTTATGCTGATCCTTTGCTGGTTTACGCTGGCCCTTTGCTGGTCTACGCTGGTCCATGGCTGGTTTACGCTGGCCCTTTGCTGGTCTACGCTGGCCCTTTGCTGGTCTACGCTGGCCCTTTGCTGGTCTACGCTGGTCCATAGCTGGTTTACGCTAACCCTTTGCTGGTTTACGCTGGCCCTTTGCTGGTCTACGCTGGTCCATAGCTGGTTTACGCTGACCCTTTGCTGGTTTACGCTGGCCCTTTGCTGGTCTACGCTGGCCCTTTGCTGGTTGACGCTGGCCCTTTGCTGGTTTACACTGGCCCTTTGCTGGTTTACGCTGGCCCTTTGCTGGTTGACACTGGCCCTTTGCTGGTTTACGCTGGCCCTTTGCTGGTTTACACTGGCCCTTTGCTGGTTTACGCTGGCCCTTTGCTGGTTTACACTGGCCCTTTGCTGGTTTACGCTGGTCCATAGATGGTTTACACTGGCCCTTTGCTGGTTTACGCTGGTCATGTTGCTGGTCAACCAGCAAAGGACCAGCATAAACCAGCTAAAACCAGCATCCCGGCACCAAAACATACCTAACCAGCATATGCTGTTTTTTTCAGCAGGGGCTAGTGCTGCTTTATTTTGGTAGATTAACTTTTCCCTTCCTTATTATTCATAACCTGAGAATGTGGCGCCACACACCTGGGATTACAGTTCTCTGTATTTTAACGATAGATGGATAGAAGAGAGACTGGCTTGAATTTGACACTTTACCTCTATACTTTTTGCGGTGTGTAATTTTTCCACGCTCATGCTAATGGATTTGAGCGTTCATGTTTACACTGGGCATTCTCAACGATATACAATAAAATTATATTTAAAATTCAAACTTTAATAAGGAAAAGTGAACCATCAGTAAATAAGAACAAGTTAAATTACTAGCAATAGCATAAGTGTACAGAACATAATAAATAATAATAATTAATAAAAATAAAGAATGCTTCCATATTCTTTCGGGCAAAGAATTGACTCGGATCTCCATTCGATATAATAATAAACCTAAACATATTAAAGGTGCCATAGAATGTATTGATAGAATATTTTAAATTCTATCTCGTGTTCTGTTATTTCTTCCAATTTATTAGATGACATTAAAACCCAACACTGAAGTGGATTTTCTCAGGTGCAACTAGTATTTGTCTGGTCATGTGATCGTGATAAAATAAAACCACTCGTAGCAATTTCTTCATAAATACCAATCATTTCTGTAGAACTGGACATTTTAAGGATCAAATGAGTGAGTCAAGCATTAAGATTGAAAACCCACCTGTTTGTTTCTCAGTGTCTCCTTGTTTCAGACTAAACACTTCTTCAATCCTGAAGTCTTCACTCTCCTGTTTAATAATCGCCATCTTCATTAACACGTGGACCTCAGTCGCTTCAGCAGGAGATTTTCTGTGTGTGTTGACCTGTTTAAGATGAAGAGAAAACAAAATAAACCCAAACTAAACCTCTGTGTTTAGCTTAATATTTAATATTTAGTTGTGATATATGGCATTTCAGAATTTGTAGATATAAAGTTACACTTGCATGATAATATTGTCATTAAACTTGTTTGTGTTTGTTGTTCTCACTGTATTTACACTGTTTCAGCCGCAAAATCTCTCAAAACCAATCAATCACAGAGAGTGTTTATTCCCTTCAGACTATGTGTTCAAACAGAGCTGTGTTTCCCAATAGTATCATAAGAAAGCATTGATGCTTTGGGAACGGCAGCCCAGAACAACGCTTATCAGAAAACAGAAAATAAAACATGTTTGAGCTATTTCACAATAAACAAACTGAAATTGTAGCCTACGTAATTTGTGCCATTACATTTCTTTAAATTAACACTTAAAGCTCATTGATCATGTTTTGTAGTAATGTTAATATAAATGATACACTGTCAGAATAAAATGTTGTATTTTATGTGTGCAATGTCAGCCCGTTATCAAACGATGTATTTTCAACTATAGTTACCACTACAGTAAACATATTTTAACCAAGTTATTTGCATATTAAATGTTAAAATGCATTTCAAATATAAAGTTAAGGGTATAATTACATATTTTACTCTTATTAATTTAATAAATAATAATTTTAAAGTATCGGTATCGATGATACTGGCCTTAAAAGTATTGGTATTTTATCGAAAACGAAATAAGTGGCATCGCCCATTCCTACTACCAAGTAGAAACAGCTTATCATAGTACAGGAATAAACATTTTTAAATAAATTTAATAACTGAGCTACTGCAAGAGATTTTTAATGCTGAAAATCCATTTATCCTTTGCTGAAACGTCCGCGTATTTACGGAGAGCGCGGGTTATGGTTGCTTAGCAACGGCAGACGCCACTGGAACGCGAGCTAGGTTTGGAAATAAAGAGAAAGAGGCGTGCGTAGCGTTTTCCACGCGTTTTAGGCGCGACATGTGAACGCCCCCTTATACAGGGTTTTTAGCACTTAAAACTAAGTTACCTTGACACTGTTTTGTTGTGTGTGGTGACTCGAATCACTGAGTCATTTTAGGAATCGTTTGATTCAATTGAGGTTACTTTCTAATGTTTTTGAGAACTGAAATCAGACTTACATCTTCTCTTCCTCATGTGTGGAAACGTTTACTCACAAAATAACATCTATTCATGTTAGATAACGCATTACAGAGTTACATTCAAAAGCAAATAAGTAATATTGCCTCGCTTAAAAACTATGAAATTGACTGAAAGGTTTCAATCGGTTTAAATACGTACAAACACAGACCTTTCTTGAGCTGAATCACATCAGATGCGGGAGCGCGACGCAGCGTCATGACGTCACGCCGCCAGAGCAAAATAAAAGTCCCCTCTGCTCTTCAGAAAACCAGCTCAGTCACAATCAACAGCTTTTAACCACAAAAGAAATTACTTGTTTCATTATAAATTCACAAATGTAAATTCTCAAACTTTAAACCTGTCATTGTGGTCTTTTTAAGATATTTGGAAAATTATTTTAATTTGATTTCAATATCTAAAAATAAGAAAGCTATGAAAACTGTTCAAATTTGTTCTGCACTTAAAGTTTTTGTGTAAGGAATTTTATGTACAATGGCCCTTTTTTTTGCTTTGTTTTGTTTACTTTTCATTACTATTTGTTTACTTTTTTGTTGTTTGAATGTTTGTTATCTTTCAAGTATCACTACTGCTGATATTTGTACCGATTTGTATGACGATGATTTGATACAATAAAAAAAAAACAAAAAAAAAACAGCTTTGACACAGACACAGATTACAGAGCTTGAGCTATAATGATGCAGCTGTTCTTACAGTATGATGAAACATATTTAAGATAATAATATAAATGTTTTACTAATATAGTTATACTATTTGCTAATTGTCAGGGTTGTTTAAATGTAAATAATATCAATTTAGCTGGTTTAAGTTGCTGTTTATAGCTGTTTTCCCAGCCTGACCAGCTAAGACCAGCCTGGAAAAGTGGCCAAAACCCCTCTAAAACCAGCCAACAAGCCTAGGGGGGTTTTAGCTGTGTTTTACCAGGGTTGTTAGACACACACTCACATAAGTGTCAACTTTTTCGAAACTGAGATTTATACATTATCTGAAAGCTGAATAAATACGCTTCCTGTTGATGTATGGTTTATTAGGATAGGACAATGTTTGTCTGAGATACATCTGTTTGAAAACCTGGAATCTGAGGGTGCAAACAATCTAAATATTGAGAAAATCGCCTTAAGAGTTGTCCAAATGAAGTTCTTAGCAATGCATATTACTAATAAAAAAAAAATCAAGTTTTGATATATCTATGGTAGAAAATCTTCATGGAACATGATCTTTACTTAATATGCTAATGATTTTTGGCATTAAAGAAAAATGGATAATTTTGACCCATACAATGTATTTTTGGCTATTTCTACAAATATACCCGTGATACTTAAGACTGGTTTTGTTGTCCTGGGTCACATATTTAGATGATATTTAGATTATTGACTAAATAGCGCATTTTTTTGCACATTTAAAAACACACCACATCTGATCAACAACAGCAAAAGACCGGAACAAGAACCCAGGCAATCACCCTTCCATACATACATATTCAATTTACACCTGAATAAGTGGAAGATAAAAGATCATGTAAAATATACTTATATTAAAAGATATTAATAAAAGTTGAAATTAAACACTACATAAATGAAAATACGTCCATTACTAAAACATCACCTTTTTTACAATGTTAAGTACAGACTACATTTCCATGATTTTCATGTAGGGTTCTCAAAACTGATCAAAGTCTTTTTGCTTGCTCTTGGAAATATACGTTAGTCTTTCCAGTCCGATGCAGTTTAATACCTCTTTTTTCCCATTTTCAGGGATGGGGCATCCATACTCTTCCAGCATAACGCAATAACTCTTCTAGCTTGGAGGACACCAAAGTCAAGGAGTTTAGTCTGTTTTGATGTAAAATCAAGCGGATATATTTCAAGAACACAAAGTTTAGCATTTAAAGGAATCTTAGTATAGAACAATTATGACATCCACTTAATAAACTTAATTTTTGGACATTCCCAAAGGCAGTGATATAATGTGCCTTTATCCTCAATTTAGAAAACACATCTGGGATGTTAACAGACATATTAACCATTTTTATTAAAGTAATTTAAACCTTGTACTTATTGTCTGTGTTTGTGCTTTAAGACATGCATCTTTCCTCCAGTCTGCCTCATCAGTGTCTTCTTGTGTATCCATTTTCCATGCATTTAAATTTATCCAATGTGGATTTGGCCATTAAATTGTAATACGTAGATATATGTCCTCTTTTCTCCAAATTTTCAGAGTTAATGCCTCTAATTTTGATAAAGATGGTAATCTGTTCCTCTTTGGATGTCATGTAACTTTTTAACTGTAAATAGTTGAAAAAAATGTTTTTTAGGAATTGAGTATTTCTGGCATAAATGATTGAAGGAAAGTAGAACTCCATCTTCATATAAATCCATCAATTTCTGAATGCCGCTTGTACTCCACAACTTAAAGGTGCCCTAGAATGCATTGAGAGAATATTTTAAATTGTTCTCTGATATCTACATAGAAGGGATATGGTGTAGGAACGGGCAAAAATACTCCAGAAATGGTTTTACAGCTCCATTTACAACCCTAGAGCTCTGCTCTGATTGGCTGATCACAGAGCTGTTGAACTCAATAGCTCACACATGGATAAAATATATATTTAATTAGGAGCTCTAGCCGCTTTTCAAATGCGCTTTTAATATGCGGTTTGTTGAATCTGTCGTTTTGAATCGCCCACATTTTAGTCTCATTTCTGTGATTCATGTGCTCTTGTGTACAGTTATAATGCAGAGGGAGTGCTTCTTACCGCACAAGTTGAGCTGCTCCTCAGTGATTCTCCAGATCTGTAAATCATTCGCCATCATCAGGCAGTTATTTCTCTGTTTATGTGGTAAGTGAAATCCTATGTACTGCAATGTAACAGGCTAGCGCTAGCATTAAGCTAACCGTGTCCCTTCAGTGACTTGCCTTGTTTTACTGATGTGCTGACATTACCGATGATTGGACTATGCAAATGTTGGAGGCGTAACTATTAACGATCCCAGGAAAGTTTCGTAACAGTTGGTGTTATGTTGGAATTGACCTATTTTTCGGTGGTCTTTTGCAAACACTAGATTTATATAAGAAGGAGGAAACGATGGTGTTTGAGACTCACGGTATGTCATGTCCATGTACTGAACTGTTATTATTTAACTATGCCAAGGTAAATTCAGTTTCCCATTCTATGGCACCTTTAATAAACTTGTGTATTCTGAGTCAGTGTAGCAAAGATCCTGACTCACAATCTCTTTTTTTGGACAAGCCTTTAGAGAGAAATGCTTGTTTATGGATTACAAAATGAAAGAGGTATTGTTTTCGATTTGTTTTATTTCATTAAGTAATAGTTTAAAGCTTTCTATAGATATATTTGTTCAAAAACCAGACGGCAGAAAGCACATCACAAAAATTACAGATAATTTTAAATTGCTTCCACTAAAAAAAAAAAGTGATCGTGCTGGCGCTGTCACAATTCAGGCAGGAACAGACAAACAACAACGTAGTGGAACGAACAGTTTTTAATAATCCACAAGGAACACTGGAAACACAGGTAGGTAACATTAAGGTCCGACAAGACAGAAGGGTAAACACACATTAAATAGACAGACTGATTATCACACACAGGTGCAGACGATGAGGGATGGAGAGAAATGGATGAGAGAAACCAACTCAAAGTCCAGGGGTGTGACATTACCTCCCCCCTCCCGGAAGGCACGTCCTCGCGCCGACAAACAAGGGAATGTACAAAGTCTTAGAAGGGGGTTTTGGCGGAGGACGGACTCCCGGGAGGAGGGCAAAAGATGGAGTCCAGGGTGGTGACGGAAATGTCCATGGAGGTGATGATGGAGGGAGGAGCCAAGAAGGTGAGACCCAGACCACAGCCATGATGGAAACCCACGGTGGAGCCGATGGAGGGAGGAGCCATGGTGGAGGGAAGGCTGACGACTCCAGGGGGCCAACCGATGGAGGCGGAGCAGGTGGCGGTAGAGTCTGAGGCGGAGACGGAGAGCCGAGGATCCGGCGGGCCAAGGCGGAACCCAAGGCTCTGGCAAACAAGGCGGAGGCGGAGGTCCGCGGTGGAGCCGGAGCGACAGAGGACTGAGGCTGTGCCAGAGGAATGGAGCAGTTCCACGGAGCCGGTGGGATGGAGCGAAGAGGCGCAGCCGGAGGAGTGGAGTCCTGAGGCGAAGGTGGGATGACGACAGACCAGGGCGGAGCGGAAAGGACGATGGAGCCCGGTGGAGCTGGTGGACCGACGGGCAACGATGGAGACGAGGGAGCAGAGAGACGGGGTGGGGCCGCAGGGTCGGAGGGCCGAGGCGGAGTCCAGGACTCAGAGGCTGAAGGTGGAGATGAGGGATCCTCCAGCCATGACACCGATGATGACCTGCGGCGAACCCACTGCACAGATGGTGGTCTGAGGGTGAGCAGAGGGGACTGACAGGCAGCAGAGGTGGCATGTTTAAAACATTATGGCTATTGTAAAATATGAACTGAGGGACGGAGGGTGGGTGGGAAATTAACACTGACAGACAGTTCTTAGTTTGATCCTCAATATCTTCTTGTTTCAAAAGAATTCTGAAATTCTGAATGCAGAGACATTTACACAGAACACGAATACATATAATTAAAGAGCTGGTGGAAATTCAGGTTTTATTGTATGCATGAAAACACGTTTAAACGTATGCTGTCCTGTTTTTATCAGTTTAAATATGTACAAACACAGCTAGAGCAAAATAAATTTCCTCTCTGATCTTCTGAAAACCAGCTCAGTCACAATGAACAGCTTTCACAGATTACAGAGCTTGAGCTATAAAGATGAAGCATAACTTGAACATGTTTATAGAGTCATTTGTGCTTTTTGGCATTTATGAAATTATACAAAGGTTTTTGTCAAAGCAAATGATTCTCGCCAGTGATGTGCAGGGGCATTTTGAGGGCACTTTCATATTTAATTTTTTTTTTCTTAACACAACTTTGACTTACCAATTTATATTCCCTCACACTCCATCAATTGTTTCATTTTTTAACCCTCTGGGGTCTGAGGGTGTTTTGGGGCCTTGAAGAAGTTTTGACATGCCTTGACATTTGTGCTTTTTTAGTACCTTAATAACATATTAATGGCCTAAATCTAAATACATTTTAATCAGCACAAATTGGACTACAAAAATATGTAAGCAGCATGAATGTACATTTTTGAGTTTTTGAGAAAACAACGTTTATGCATGCTTAGTGAAAATCTAAATTTTTGAAGTCACTGAAATAAGGTCATGAAACACATACAGAACTTTTGAGAACTGGATGTGGTAGCCTAGAGTTTTTTCTACCAAATAATGTGAAAATCATCTAGTTCACTTCTTTATACAAAACAGCATATTGATTGAATTTTTTGAAGACACTTTTTGTTTAGAATGGCTGTATGCTAGAAGGCGTGAATGATCATGAATAATGCTGTGATTTACACCTGAGAAGACAAAGACCTGGATAATGAGCCGCATAATGAGCCATTCAGTCAGATGTTAGCAGAGGAACTAATGAAAGAATGAAGGAAAAATGTAAGGACAAAATAAATATATATAGTGTTTTTTTTTTGTAGCGTATTTTGAATATATTTAACTATCACGCAAAATAACTTGAGATTCACTTGTGAGTGCAGTTAAACTTTTTATTAGGAACAAAAGTTATAAACAACACAGAAGTTACACCCTCACTTATGGTCCTAAAAGAACGTTTTAAACAATTCTTAGCATTTATTTCATAAAGTCTATGCATACTTGATGAAGAAACAGAATGGCAATAACTAGGAAAGTATATTCTAATACCATCAACCACAGATAATATTACAATACACATAACAAAAGTACAATTTCTTTTAAACCCATACAGGAAGATTTACTTACTGTTATCCCAGTGTTTCTAAACAAAATATAACTAACATCTGCGAAATACTACATGTGCACTTACTCAGTATACTTGTCCAGCGAACGCAAAACTGAACGACTCTCACGTGACTTTCTTGCGCAAGACGCTGGTGATGAAGCACAGTCCTAAAAGATAATTGAAAGTTATTACCAATGAGCAATTGCCAGCTGATAATAAAGGATAAGAAAGGACGCGTGTATACGTCTGTCAATGGGTCACTTCTCGGTTACACCTCAGACAATCGCGAATACCAATGACCTGCTATAACACATTCAGAACATTTACACCTGAGCAGATATTCGCGAACAGAAGCTTAGTGAACAATTTCACAGTTTAAAAAAAAAAAAAAGTCTTAACATTACAAAATGTAAAATAAAAAAATTATATTTTTACGTGATATCGTAGTATACTAATACATTTGTTTATACATAGCATGGTTTATATATGCGCTTTGTTCAAAACTATAGAGAGATTTCATATTTCAGCAAGTTTTACTCTGAATAGCTGATTTTAGTTTTACAATAGGCTGTTAGAAAAGATCTAACTTTAAATATGTAGCTTTTTATATATACAGTAGCCGAGCAACATTTTAAATCATGAAAGGTAAGAATAAAAGACTTACTCGTCGAGTCGATGACGTCGCAGAGCTAAGAGGGTGCACGGTGGCCTAGCTCCCACATCTTTCGATATTTTTTTGACTTTTAACTATACAAAAGGTTAATTTCACATCTGTTTGGAGTTATATTTCGGAGCAACAACATGTCGAGCAAGGACGGAGGTACTTGTCCGCAAGAAAAAGGTCCAAAATCCCAACGAAATCTTCGTGGCAGACCTGCCGGCGCTGATTCACAGGATGGCGGCACATGCGAATGTGGCTACTCACTTAAACTTACACGCGAAGTCATGGAGTGTAGGGTGACCATACGTCCTCTTTTACCTCATTTCACTGACCGTCATTAATTCAACACTTTAAATGCAGCCACTGCCCACCGGCATTATTCTGAGATACCTGTCTGATGACGTGAAAGACCCAGTTGTCAAAACAAAACAAATGAGGAGCTGCGCTGCAAGAGCTGTGTCACTAACATGCCGAAACGCAAATGTAGTTTCACAGACGAATTGCAAAAAAAATACCCGATGTTCATTCGTGGTCGTGATAAATGGGAAGCATTGTGCACCATCTGCACCTATGCTGCCCTCCAAAGGCAAAGTGCAGTAACTACACCAACACTGAAACAGAGAAAAATGCCTTTAAAGTTTTTAGGCCAGCTAGTCAAACATGTTGACACTCTTGTTTCTCGGAAACACTCTCGTTTCTTTGGGACAAAACTGATCAGGGGACTTTGCCACAAGACAAAACAGTTTTCATAAAGTCCATTTTAAGCCTCAATTTTGACCAAATGAGTAGTTACTGCACTTTGCCTTTGGAGGGCAGTATGTGTCTGTTGCCAATAAAGGCAATTCAATTTAAATAAGAATTTAAATAAATGTTTGATTTCTATTAAAAAATAAAGAGGGGGGGGGGGTGTCCTCTTTTTGGATTCTCAGAATATGGTCACCCTAACGGAGTGCATCAGCAAAGTTTTGGATGAGAAACTGTCTACGTTCACGAATGTTTTGGATGTTATTTCGCAGCGCGTTGAAGACAACACCAAACGTATTACCGACGCGGAGCGCCGGGTCTCTGACATTGAAGACACCGCAACCTCGACGGAAAAAAAGCTGAGAGAAACAGAAAAGTTAATGCTGATGTTATCTGAAAAGGTGGACGACTTGGAGAACAGGTAAAGGCGAGACAATATACGGATCGTAGGGCTTAAAGAGGGGTTTGAAGGCTCACAGCCCTCTGCATTTTTCGCTTCTTGGCTACCAAAGGTGCTTCAGCTGGACACCGCGAAATGCCACTTAAAGATTGACCGTGCGCACAGAAGCCTCGACCCACAGAGGGGTGACAGACCGAGACCGGTGCTCATCAAACTCCACAACTTTGCTGACAAACAACGCATAATTTCTGCTATAAAGACCAAGCGCTACCTGGAGGTGGATGGTCAGAAAGTCTTCATTCAGCAGGACTTCTCTTCTGGCGTCAAGGAGAAACGTCAGAGTTTCAACAAATCTTGCGAGGTGCTGATTCAGCGTGGCATTCGATTCAACATGCGATTCCCTGCTGTGCTTTGCTTTACATACGATGGACAGAAACATTAATTTCATTGCCCGCGAGAAGCCCAGGCTTTCTTGAATGATTAGCCTTGACTCTGATGACGGATTTTACTGCACGGTACTAAACGGAGATGTTTTCGTAATTCTATTATCGTTCCTTTATACCGCAGGAATGACCTGTACTCTCTCAATTACCCCGATGGCTTTAAATACTGACTACGAGACTCTGAAAGCCTGGTTAATGCATAAATAGGTCTGTTTTTATTTATTTTTATTTTTACTTTCTCTTTCCCCGTGTTGTTTGCTCTGGACTATTTTTGCTGTTCCTGGTTTGTATTCGAAGTCGTGGATGCGGGAGGGGGTTGTTTAAAGATGTTTAACAGTTCTCTACTGGTCATCTTTTTGGGCGTGGCTGTTACGCCTCTTAGGTACATCGGTTCTGAAATTCCTGGTGATTTATTTTTAGATAATACTTTAATGTCTTTTAACCAACTTAAGGACAAATTTGAGCTTGAAAGTGGTAGTTTTTGGGGATACCTTCAGATTCACCATTTTATTAACTCTTGTAACCTCAAGCCTCCTGGGGAAATGCTTGTCTACTGCAATATAGATGACTTTTTATTGAAAATGACTGATACACGACACCTTATTTCAAAAGCTTACCTTCTTTTTTATTCAATGGATCACAGTGGTATTGATCATATTTGGCGTACTTGGGAGAGAGATCTCAGTACTGAGTATATCGATGACGACTGGGTAGATGCAGTTAATTCTATTAGAAGTATATTCACTTGCAATAGACTGGTTGAAACGCAATACAAATTATTGCTAAGACTCTACATTACTCCACGAATTCTGAATAAGATGAATAGTAATCACTCTCCATTATGCAATAAATGCCAGAGCGAAATTGGAACTTTCATGCATTGTTTTTGGCATTGTCCACGCATCACAAAGTTTTGGGATGGAGTGGCTCGGAAGATGGGGGATATTTTTAAAATAAACTTTACCAAGGACCCTGTTTTTTTTTTTACTTGGCTTGCCAGCAAAAGACATTGCTTTAACCGCTAACCGGTTTCTACTCTGCGATAAGCTCCTGTTACTCGCGAGAAAATGCATCCTTATTGAGTGGATTCACCCTAGACCCCCATCACTTTCCCTTTGGTATCGAGAGATCTTCAGAATATTGCAGATGGAGAGACTAACTGCAGTGGTTAGGGGAGACAGTGCCATGTTTGAGGAGATGTGGGGGCCTGTTTTGGAACATCTCCCAACCAGTTTACAGGAGATTATATTTAAGGGGAGATTTGTATTTGAATAAGCATTCCTTTCTTACTGAATAACCGGTTTCATTGTACTGTATGAGATAGATTGGTTTGTGAGGTAAATATTTAGGTCAAGAGGTTCATGATAGGCTGAGAATTTTATATATTTTATTTTTTTATTGTATTTTATTTTATATTATCTTTGTTTTGTTTTGATTTTTGTACCTTAAGTTAACATGGTTTAACCTTTTGTATTATTTGTATTTGTGTTTTTGTCTAAAAAAAAAAAAAATATATATATATACATATATATATAGTGTGACGGGCGTCCCGAGGAGCTATCAGCGTCGCCCTGGCAACACACGAGCACCAGCTGAAACCACTCACCGCAAGCCAATCGGTCACGGCCTCCTCCAGCTTTATAAGCAGACCCACAGAACCAGAAGACTGAGAATCATCTCCGATGCAACGTGAGGCTTACCTGTTCTTGTGTCTTTCTTCCCCTAGACTCGCCGTGACCGCTTGGCTCCCCCACTTCCGGGTTGCACGCACCGGGGTTACAGCACGCCTTTGCACTTACCCCTTCTCCGGCCACCGTCACTGGGAAGCACGCTCACCATAAAGGACTCACCTCACTGCCACGAAGAAGACGACGACACCGCACCGTTCACCAGTATCATTCATTTCTGCTGCACTTACCAAATAAATCCACCCTCCGGGGCTCACCAAACTCTTGTCTTGTTGTTGCTGTTCCCCGCCCGGCCACAAGGTGGTGGAGAATGCGGGCAGACAGCCGGGCCTGAGAACACCAACGAGCAAGAGTTTGTTTACACCGCCATCTTGCCCCGTCATTCACTCCGGCTGTTTTTCTGTTTCCTTTTTAGGCGCGCTCCTCCCCGAGAATTATGGAGGACCTTGTGAAACAACTTACTGAGGTTAGCGTCCGTCAGCAGCAATGTTTTGAACTGCTCACCGAACAACATGGCCACGTTCAAGGGTATTTGGCTGAACTACGCTTAACAGCCGCTCAAAACGTCCCTCTCCCAGACCCGCGAGCCACCGCTGCCCGACTACTACCCAAGCTGACCGCACATGATGACATTGAGGCCTACCTTAAGATGTTTGAATCACTCGCCCGCTCCGAGGGGTGGGCGAGAGGTACTTGGGCTGCAGTATTGGCACCGTTACTCTCTGGAGAGGCGCAACGGGCCTATTTTTCTCTACCAGCGTCGTCCCAAAACAATTATAATGAGCTAAAAAAAGAGATATTAGGTCGGCTCGGGCTCTCCGCGACCACAGCCGCCCAACGCTTCCGTGAATGGGAGTTTAAAACACGGTTGCCAGTCCGCGCCCAGGCCGCTGATCTGATGCGGTTAGCCGAACACTGGCTGTTAGAAGACTCACCCTCCCCCGTCCAAGTCGCCGAACGGGTAGTAGTCGACCGGCTGCTGAGAGCTCTGCCCCGCTCGATGAGGCAGGCCGCTGGCATGCGGGGGCCCAAAACCATCGCCGAGGTTGTTGAGGCCGTAGAGCTGGCGGACGCTACCTTCCATCGGGAGGCCGGGGAGCGAGCGCAGCCTTTTCCCCGGAGGGTGGTCCAGGAGCGACGGCCGCCGGAGGGCACCCATCGACCAGTACACAGGCCGGCCAGCCCCCGCGACGAGCCCATGCCCATGGATCCACCGTCACCCACCGCAAAGGCTTGGATGGCAGGCTGTGTGGTCCACCAAAGACCCTCCCCTGGAGCACCGACGGCCACCGTGAGGGTCCGCGGACGCCATTTCCGGGCCATGCTGGACTCAGGAAGTGCAGTTTCCCTCGTGCGGCCAGACACCCTCGGGCCCCGACCGGCCTCCAAAGCCGTGATGCCAATCACCTGCGTCCACGGGGATACACGTGAGGTACCAACTAACCTTCTCACTTTCCATAAAGGTGGACAAACATGGACCCTGGAGGTCGGTGTTCTACAGGACCTGCCGGTTCCTCTCTTGCTCGGCCGTGACTGGCCGGGGCTAGACGCTGCCTTGGCCGCAACCACACAGCCTGCCCAACACCGCCGCAAGCCGCGGCCTCAGCCGTCGCGGGGGCCCGGATACCACTCCTGCCTGATGACATCCGACAGTGGGCGAGAGGGTGAGTCTGCTGCCCAGCGTACTAACGTCTACCATGATGTGTTCCAACAGGTTACCGGAGGAGGCGATTTCGGAAAAGCCCAGAAAGAGGATGACCGCCTCAAACATTGCTGGCGCCAGGTCCGCCTCCTGGAAGGCCAAGAAGTCCTGCCAGCCCCTCACCCTCTCCCACACTTCGTCGTGCAAAACGGCCTGCTGTACTGCGTCGCGGAGCGACGGGGGGAGGTTAAACATCTACTCGTCGTACCGAAGGCGAAGACGGAAATGGTCTTGGAGCTCGCACACGCCCACCCGATGGCCGGTCACCTCGGCGCTCAAAACACCATCCAACGGATTCGCGACAGGTTCCACTGGCCTGGGCTGGAAGCCCAAGTGAAGAGCTTCTGCCAGGCCTGTCCCGAGTGCCAGCGCACGTCGCCTCGAAAGCCTCCCCCCAGCCCGCTGATTCCCCTACCTATCATCGGGGTGCCTTTCGAGCGGATCGGGATGGACCTCGTAGGGCCGTTGCCGAGGTCTGGCCGGGGACACGAACATATCCTCGTCATTGTCGATTATGCCACCCGGTACCCCGAAGCAGTCCCCCTTCGCCAAGCCACCGCCAAAGCCATTGCCCGTGAGCTGTTCCTGCTCTCCAGCCGGGTGGGCATTCCGTCGGAGATTCTGACCGACCAGGGAACCCCCTTTATGTCCCGGCTAATGGCTGACCTGTGCCGGCTGCTGAAGGTGAAACAACTCAAGACGTCAGTCTACCATCCTCAGACCGACGGGCTCGTCGAGAGGTTTAACCAAACCCTGAAACAGATGCTCCGGAGGGTGGCGGCCGAAGATAAAAAGGATTGGGACCTACTCCTACCCTACGTTCTGTTTGGCATCCGCGAGGTCCCTCAGGCCTCCACCGGGTTCACCCCATTTGAACTCCTGTTTGGCCGCCAGCCCCGGGGACTTCTCGACGTAGCCCGAGAGGCCTGGGAGCAGCAGCCGGCCGTCTTCCGCACTGTCGTCGAGCACGTGCAAGACATGAAGAATAAGATCGACAGAGTCATGCCACTAGTCCGGGAGCACCTAGAGAGATCCCAACGAGCCCAGCAACGCCACTATGACCGGAGGGCCCAGCCGCGGGAATTCCAGCCCGGAGACAGGGTGATGGTCCTGGTCCCAAATGCTGCCTGCAAGTTCCTTGCACAGTGGCAAGGACCGTACACCGTGGAGGAAAGAGTAGGCCCCGTGAACTACCGTGTCCGGCAACCCGGGCGAAGACAGCCCCAACAACTATACCACATCAACCTGTTAAAAAAATGGATTGGGGACCGGGACCAGGCCGTCGCCCTGGCCGTCACAGAACCCGCGGCTGTCGACATCAACTCCAACCTGTCCGCCGCCCAGAAGGCCGAGCTGCGGCACCTGGTCGGTCAGTTCCTGGACGTCTTCTCCGACACCCCCGGCCAGACTAATGTTCTATCCCATGAGATCCGCACTCCTCCCGGCGTCATCGTCCGGCAACGGCCCTATCGAGTCCCCGAGGCCCGCCGGCAAGCTATAGAGGAGGAAATCCAGAAGATGCTTAAGCTGGGGGTAATTGAGCCATCCCGGAGCCCTTGGTCCAGCCCGATAGTCCTGGTCCCGAAGCCGGATGGCACCCTTAGGTTCTGCAATGACTACCGGCGCCTGAATGAAGTCTCCGACTTTGATAGCTACCCCATGCCCCGGGTGGACGAACTCCTGGAGCGCCTGGGAAGGGCCCGGTACATCACAACCCTGGATCTCACAAAGGGATATTGGCAAGTCCCACTCTCCGCCGACGCCAAGCCAAAAACCGCCTTCTCCACTCCGTCAGGCCACTGGCAGTACCGGACCCTTCCCTTCGGCCTGCATGGCGCTCCAGCGACGTTCCAGCGACTAATGGATGTCTTGCTCCGGCCCCACCAAGCCTACGCCGCTGCGTACCTGGACGACGTCGTAATCCACTCGGAGGCATGGGAGGACCATCTGGAACGACTGAAGAGGGTGCTATCTGAGCTTCGTCGGGCTGGACTGACAGCCAACCCCCGCAAATGCCACCTTGCCTTGAATGAAGCGCAGTACCTGGGTTTCACCGTCGGAAGAGGTCTCGTTAAGCCCCAGGAAAGGAAGGTGAGGGCCATCCTGGACGCCCCGAAGCCACAGAGCAAAACCCAGGTACGTGCCTTCTTGGGGTTGGCTGGTTACTACCGTTGTTTTATCCCCAGCTTCTCCTCTATAGCAGCCCCTCTGACAGACCTGACCAGGAAGGGGCAGCCCGAGCAAGTACGCTGGACCCCGGAAGCAGAGCAGGCCTTCCAGACGATCAAGCGGGCCCTGACGACCGAGCCCGTCCTACGGGCCCCAGACTTCAGCTGCCCCTTCCTGCTCCAAACGGATGCTTCGGACACGGGATTGGGGGCCGTGCTCTCCCAAGTCCAGGAGGGAGAGGAGCATCCAGTCGTCTACATCAGCCGCAAGCTGACCCGGGCCGAGAGGAACTATGCTGCCGTGGAAAAGGAAGCACTCGCCATCAAGTGGGCAGTCCTGGAGCTAAGGTATTACCTCTTAGGCCATAAATTCACTCTCTTCACAGACCATGCACCCTTGCAGTGGATGGCCCGGGCCAAGGACACAAATGCCCGGGTCACGAGATGGTTCCTGTCGCTCCAGGACTTCCACTTCGATGTGCGCCACCGGGCCGGTTCCAACAACAACAACGCCGACGGTCTCTCTCGGTCCTGGGCGGCTTATTCAGGTCTGTCGGGGGTCACTCCCCACCCACCCCCTGTCTCCCCTTTTTGTGTCACCTCCAGGACCAGGACGTCGCTTGGGGGGGGGGAGTGTGACGGGCGTCCCGAGGAGCTATCAGCGTCGCCCTGGCAACACACGAGCACCAGCTGAAACCACTCACCGCAAGCCAATCGGTCACGGCCTCCTCCAGCTTTATAAGCAGACCCACAGAACCAGAAGACTGAGAATCATCTCCGATGCAACGTGAGGCTTACCTGTTCTTGTGTCTTTCTTCCCCTAGACTCGCCGTGACCGCTTGGCTCCCCCACTTCCGGGTTGCACGCACCGGGGTTACAGCACGCCTTTGCACTTACCCCTTCTCCGGCCACCGTCACTGGGAAGCACGCTCACCATAAAGGACTCACCTCACTGCCACGAAGAAGACGACGACACCGCACCGTTCACCAGTATCATTCATTTCTGCTGCACTTACCAAATAAATCCACCCTCCGGGGCTCACCAAACTCTTGTCTTGTTGTTGCTGTTCCCCGCCCGGCCACAATATATATATATATATATATATATATATAAAGACTTACTCATCAGGAATATCTTCCACTGGGTCCAGACGTTCTTCAAAATGGTTCGTCATATGAGTCATGTTCTTCGTCGGAGGAGAAAGTGAACACTTCGTCGCTGTTCAGAACCATCTGAAGCGCTTATTCACTCATTCAAACGCGCAGAAAAAGTAAGTAAACTTACATAATTACCTGGCTTGCCTCAGATAATTTACATATGAACAGCGCGGCTCAGTGCGAGGAGGGATCACGTTAGCACTAATGAGGTGATACAGGAGAAACCATACATCTTCTAACTTTAATACAGATTACTTAAAAAGAGAATATTTGTTTTTATTTGAATTGGTTTATGTAAAAGTAAACATTTCAAGCTTTCTATACGTATATGTATTATGTCTGTGAGGCACGTAATCACTGAGATTTAGGCTGTTTCATTTATGTGTCTGTGAAAAGATATGACAGACACAGTGACGGCAGAGTGCGTACCCTGTCTGTTTTCTTATTTTTATAAAAGCACACGGTTTTATTGTTATTATAAGGCTACATTTACATTAATCCGGATACATTTGAAAACGGAGTTTTCATTTTAAAACTCTCTCCGTCTACACTAGCGTTTCCAAGCGTTTTCCAAAAGTTTCTCATCCACACTGAAACGTAGGAAAACATCGAATTCGCCTTACTGCGCATGTGTACAGCCTCCAAAATTATACAGACGTAATAAGTTTTCACGCAATTCTTCTGGCGGGATAATTTACGGAAATATCTCATCATCCACTGACGCGTCTATATCGCGCTCATTCATATTTGATCTGAAAAGCAGTTGTCGTCATGTTTTGCAGGACAGCAACTGTGAGTAAATTTTCTGTCATCATTTTAGGACTGTAATTTGAAGAGTGTACAAGGTAAATTTCTTTAGCAGCAGTGTGTGAATAGCACAGGCACAATTACTGCTGTAAACATAAATATCTATTGGTACAATATGCGTCATCGTTTTCAAAAGCCTCCGTTTTCACAGTCCACACTACAACGTGAAAACGGCGTTTTCTAATTTATCCACTTTGGCCGGAGTTTTTAGAAATAATCGTTTTCTGTGATAAAAACGGGGTTTTCGTGTAAATGAGAGGCCAAACCGCAGGGAAATATCTGCGTTTTCCCTTCGTGTAAACGGGGCCTAAGTGTATACAAATAAAAATAGACCCTCTACAGTTTCGAATGATGTATTGGTTGTATTTGTACGATCAAAACTGACAGAGAATTTTACATTCTTTTCGCGTTATTACAAAAACGTACCTCAAAACGCCCCAGGGCATTTTTCGACCCCAGGGGGTTATCAGATATTCAGTTCGCATGGAGACCATGGTCTGCACCAATTTTATCCCAAGTACAGACAACTAGAATAAAAAAAATATATATTTTACATGAGTCTTCACTAATAAAATACAGCTTCCATTGTTAATCACAAGGATCTTTTATAAATGCAGCCCTCCCTCTAAATTTAAACCAGTTAATGATCTTCCATTTTCTTTGAATGACTTCTGTAATTACAGAGTTTATAATCTGGCCATCATTCTCCTTTCAGGGCTGTTCAGCTCCCTTCCTGCAAAGATAGGTCAGAAGCAACAGTCTTTTTACTCCTCATCAAAGTGGCTTCCGTAAAGGTATAACTACAATGGATTCAATATTATGTTTGGAATCAGAAATAATATAAGAAAGGCACAGATGAATAAAGTAGTAGTAGTACTGGTAATTGCCGTTTTTATTGCTTGGAAAGAAGGACTACTACTAAAACTCAAGACTTGAAGGAAGAATTTACAACAAAATGTTTTATTTGAGAGAAAAATTCAAGCTAGAGTGAGAACACCTTGTTCTACTGTCTATTGGCTCCCAATAGAGACCCTTTGAAGCTGCATTTTGGATGTTTAAACTCTTGGGCATTGAAGTCCACGTTATGGAGAAAAATCCTTAAATCTTTTTTCAAAAACAATTTCTTAATGACTGTAGAAAGAAAAACATGAACATCTTGGATGACAAGGGGGTGTGTACATTATCTGTAAATTTTGGTTCTGGACGTGAACTTCTCCTTTCTTCCTTTCTCCTTTAAGGTAAGTAGGGTAAGCCCTGAGTTTAGTACTATGTTCACAGAGAACATCAGATAGCCAAGGAGCAAAAGGGATGGTAAGAGCTAGCCTGGAAGACAAGGGGCAGACAGTAGGTATGTTTACATGGACACTTTTTGCTATGATTGGAATGAATTCATTGTGATTGACAAATCCAAACGTAGTGTTTACATGAATGCTAAATAAAGTGATCGTGTTGATATGGGTGTTTATATGTCAGTGTGACCCGTGTCTGAAGCCTACAAACAAAAATTATAATATCTATAAGTAATAGGTGCTCACCTCGTTGAAGACGCCTCACTTCATATCACATGGGTTGCTTGAACTCATTTCTATAAGAACCCTACCATACCCTCCCCTCATTGGACACTGGCTACTGCCCAATGTGTTTCTCCTTTCACCACATTGGTATGTGCGCAGGTTGTGCTGCCCTATTTGGTATTAAAGGCCCTTGGCCCGATGTGTACTCCTTCTGCCACATTGGAGTGTGCGGAGACATTGCCCTTTTCAGGTTTCAAAGGCCTAGATGACCCTAGAAATCCATAAAATCAGCACCCTAGATCATTAGACCTCTTTCTTTGCCCCTGTAATATCTCTCTGAATATTGCATGAGCATGGCAGTGCTCCCCTCACTAAGTCAGGGTCATCTGAGCACGCTGGTCTTGGGCAGAAAAGATAGCTCCTTCTCTCCATAGATGGCTAGGCATCTATCCTGTGGCTGCTGAATGCTAGACCCATTTCTGGGACTACGTTTTTTTTTACAGCCTCATTGGATTAGTCGGCCACATGCTACTGCCCAATGTGTTTGGGTCTCTGCCACATCAGTTTACGTGGAGGTTGCACTGGCCATTGGTCTCCTGCCATTCCAAAGACAGCAGCTTAGGCCATTAAGCCTGTCTCTGCCCCTGTATTGTCTCTCCTGACATTGCATGAGCTTAGCAATGCTCCGTTCATGCCACTATAGCTCTGGCTATTCCAGGTTGTTCCCCTTTTCGGCCTATTTCGCTCCCCTCACTGAATGAGGGTCTCTTGTGAGCACGCTGTTCCCTGTCAAGCATTTAGATTCCTCTAATTCTTGAGAGTTAAATTCCTCCAGAGCATTCCACTCAGGCCGCTCAATAGAGATCACGTCGAAGGGTTACTTCTGCACATTTCTGCTCTTTGAGAGCTTAGAATCTCCCACTAATTGGGATTGTGTTCTCTGTTTCCCAGAGCCTCTTTGGAATTTTGGTGTCAAGGCTAACCTGACAAATGACAAGTACGCACACAAGTCTTACCCCCTCTGATACCATCTGCTTCCTAGGACTGGTCAAAGCACACCTAGGCTTGCCACCTTAGTAACAGTTTTCTTCTAAGATCCATGCTTATGGTAAGTACACATGCAAGTCTCTGTGCACTTTTTGAAATCCTGTATTGTATTAGTTACATGCTACCTTGGGCCCCACTCTACCTATGTTTGATTGAACAGGGTGCTGCTACCCATGTTCTTTGAGTCGATTCCTGAGGGAACTGCCAGTGCATCACTACCAGTGGAACCATAGCATAAAAGGGCGCTGGTGGAACACAACATTCGCATCTTCCTGAGGGAACAACCCTATGCAGAGCTAGCGGTAGAATGAACCTGCAATGATTCCAAGCGTTGAGCTCTACCCTGGGTCCAGTTTTCTGACCCCTTGCAGATGTGGGATAACCTCACTGACAGCCGACACTAACATCTCAGGATCAATTCCCTTAAGTTAAAGGAAATTGGTACTTAGTGCTCACCTTTGTTGGCATGCACTCCCCTCAGCATGGCAGTGTGGGTATACTGTTCCCCACAAGCACCCCCTAGAGGACGCAGTTCGATACTCCCTCAAAAGGGAACGTCTCAGGTTACGCATGTAACCACAATTCCCTGAGATAGGGAACGAGACACTGCGTCTTCTACACTTTTTGCCACGCTTCAGATGAAGATGCGAATGTTGTGTTCCACCAGTGCCCTTTTATGCTATGGTTCCACTGGTAGTGACGCACTGGCAGTGACGAGCTGAGGCAGAAGTGACGTCATAGCCTGTCGCCGGCCAATGATATTGTCATTTTTGTATGTAGGCTTCAGACATGGGTCATGCAGAATTTTAGAATAAACGAAACTCATTGACACTTTATTCATCAGGAAGGACAGCTTGTTTTTGCTATTTTTACGTCACTGCACATGCGCAGTATATTACAGTTTCGGTTTTCAATCTGATCAAGTGTTTACATGTCCTCTTGCTCGGATTACAAAAGGAATAAACCACTCCTTACAATCTGATCCTGCCAATTCAATTGGATTGACATGGTTACATGTGACATTTTTATTCTGATTGTGCTTCTAGTCCTATCATGATTGGATTACTAGGGTCCATGTAAACGCAGCTAATGTCTAAATAAGATGTAAGAGTGGAGAAAAAAGTATCAGTGGCACTGTTAGCATCATGCGATGAGAACTGTTTAAGGGGAGGAAGTGAAGATGAAATGCATGCGCCTGAGCCATAGATCACTGAAAAGCTACGCAATGTCATGTTCAAAATCGAATGCGATTCATCTGCGATTTTGAGCGCAAAATTGCATAGCTTTTCAGTGATCTACGGCTCAGTGTTTTAAATATCGCGCCATCTGAACGCACGTGATGGAAATTTACTACTAATCACAGAACCGGCTTTACTGATGAGATACGAATGACAATCGCATGCAATATGGTGCAGCCCTAGTTAACACTCTCTTGAGATTACAGGAGGTAAGTAGAGTTTGGAAGTCTGCAGCCTGAGGTTTATCTAGGTTGACGATGAAGTCTCCAAGTAAAACTAGAGAAGTACCATCCTCAGGAAAGGTAAAGAGCAGCATATCTAAGTAATCCAAGAAGTTACCTTGTTGACCTAGTGGTAGATAAACAACTAAAAGAAGATCTTAAAAGGGTCGGTAATAGTGTCTTTATGTGATTCAAATTAGCTTTACTCAGAAAAGGTGAAGGAATAAATTTCCTATCATTAGCAATAAGCAGACCAGCACCTCAACCTCTTCCAATCAGACGAGGAGTTTGGGAAAAGTATAAATTACGGAGCTGCAGGAGTAGCAGTGTCCTCATAGTGGAAGTCAAGGATTTCTTTATATCTGAAACTCTTTTCACACTGTTGGCAGGTAAAAGGCTTCTTTCCAGTTTGAATTTTAGTGTCCTTTATTACAGAAACTCTTTCCACACTGAGGGCACATATAAAGCTTCAAAGTGTGAATTTCCATTGTGCCTGTTAAAGCTTCTTTGGTTGAACAAGTTTCCACATTGTTAGCGGCTGAAGTGAAGTCTTTCGAGCCATTTTTCATGAGGAAGTGTTGAGAGTCTGTGAGCAACTACAAGGGTTCTCTCCAGTGTGACATCAAGTGTATCATTAAGGATTTCTTTTTGAGAGAAAAAATTTCCACACTGTTAGCAGGTGTAAGAGTGATCTTCGGTGTAAATTCTCATGTGCCTGTTGAGGATTGCTTTACACATAAGAAATTGTCCATACTGTTGGCAGGTTAAGGGACTTATTTAAGTGTGAACTCTCATGTGGGCTTTAAGGTTCCCAAGTTGAACAAAGCTCTTTCCACACTGTTGGCATGCGTAAGGCCTCTCTCCAGTGTGAATTCTCATGTGCCTGTCAATACTTCCTTTAAGAGTAAAACATTTTCCACACTGTTGGCAGGTGTATGGGCTCTCCCCAGTGTGAGTTGTCATGTGGGCTTTAAGGTTTCCATGTTGGGCAAAACTCTTTCCACACTGAGGGCAGGTGTAAGGCTTCTCTCCAGTGTGAACAGTCATGTGCCAGTTAAGGCTTCCTTTTTGAGCAAAACTCTTTCCACACTGTTGGCAGGTATAAGGCTTCTCACCAGTGTGAATTCTCATGTGGATGTTAAAGCTTCCTTTATTAGAGAAACTTTTTCCACACTGTTGGCAGGGGAAGGGGCGCTCTCTATTGTGTATTGTCGTGTGGGCTTTAAGGTCTACATGCTGAGCAAAGGTTTCACCACACTGCTGGCATGTGAAAGGGTTCTCTCCATTGTGGACTCTCATGTGGCCTTTAAGGTTTACAAGTTGATCAAAACTCTCTCCGCACTGAAGGCATGAGTAAGGGTTCTTTGTAGTGTGAATTCTCATGTGGACCCTAAGGTTTACATACTCAGCAAAACTCTCACCACACTCCTGACATGTGTAAGGCCTTTCTCCTGCGTGAATTCTCAAGTGCCTGTTAAGGCTTAATTTATGATTGAAACTTTGTCCACACTGTTGGCAGGTAAAGGGGCTCTCTCTGGTGTGAATCCTCATGTGGCCTTTAAGGTGTGCATGTTGATGAAAACTTTTTCCACAATGAGAGCATGCATAAGGCCTCTCTCCAGTGTGAATTCTTATATGCCTGTCAAGACTTATTTTACGAGCAAATCTTTTTCCACACTGTTGACAGGTGAAAGGGTTCTCCCCAGTGTGGATCCTCATGTGAACTTTAAGGTTTCCCTGTTGAGTAAATCGTTTTCCACACTGTTGGCAAGTGTAGGGGTTCTCTCCAGTGTGAACCCTCATGTGAACTTTAAGGTTTCTACGATTAGCAAAACATTTTCCACACTGTTGACAGGTGAAAGACTTCTCTCCAGTGTGGACTTTAGGGTTTCCTTGTTGACCGAAACTCTTTCTTTTTTGAGTGGAAGTCTTTTCAGAACATCTATAAGGTTTTTCTCCGGTTGTGAAATCATAATCAAGATTCTCATATTGATCTTTCTCTTCAATTTCAGTGAGTACTTCTTTCTCTTCTTTCACTGCCATTAGGTCTAAGGTGAAAAAACACAAACAAATGTTATCCAAGTTTAATGGCACAATACAACAGTCATCAAAACTTAGGTATGCAATACATCAAAACCAACAACAAGTATGCTAGACCCTGTACCAGAGGGGTTCAAACCTGCTCTGGAGGCCACTGTCCCACTTCCCTGATGAAAAAAACAGCTAATACCAGCCTAGGCTGGTTGGCTGGTCTTAGCTGGTTTAAGCTGGAAGTAGCTGATTTAAGCTGGTCTTTCAGGCCTCTAAAACCAGCCTGCCTTCCATCTATGACCAGCTAAAACCAGCCAACCAGCCTAGGCTGGTTTTAGCTGGATTTTTCACAAAAGTTCTCCACTCTGGCCCCTTGAAACCCCACTTTCTTCAGTTTAGCTCAAATCCTAGTCTAACACACCTGTTCATACAGGAAAAGAGGACCTTGAGGGCCAGAGACAGAAAATGCTCCTCTTCACAATATTACTAGCTTTTTTTAGTTCACGTCCCAAAAACCTTTACGCACAGTTTGACCCAGGCGATATAGTTAATTATAAACTAATCTCAATTAGCAATTATACAACAGTTCGACGGCACGAGTGTGTAAATACATAAACAAAATTACAACAGTGTCTTTAAAAGCCCTATTTTGTGCGCAGGGGCGGAGCCAGAGGGGTGGCTTGGGGTGGCCCACGCCACCCCTGAGAATTGATTGGCCACCCCAGGTGCCACCCCAAAATCCTACTCTACGATTGGCCATTAACGTGCTCAAAGGCGGAACCGTTGTTGACGCACTTGCTGCCTTTAAATCAGCGCGGGGGCTTGGACAGTCAGGCACCAGAACTCAGAAATGTAAGTAGCAAATGTTTGATGTAAGCTAACCAACAATACATGGCTTACTGTTTTTTAGCATGTGAGTTTACAGCACTACTACTTGTGCTAGCACGCAAAGATATCTATTTACCTGTCACATCTGCCTTGATATCTAATCGCACACACAGCCCAGTATTAAGTCTGTTGAATCACGTCATGTATGCTAGGCTAATTTATCTACTGTACCTGCCTTTTTTCTGCTTTTCTGCCTACTCAGTCGACATTTGCTAGGTCATTAACTGTTAACTGTAGGCTACTTTTGTAAAAAGGATTTAACGATTTATCATTAGCAGATTAGCAGACGCAATTTTATGCAAAAAAACATAGCCTACATTATATTTTAACCAAGGAACCAAATAAAACACGCCAGCAAGGTAACGTTAGCTCGCCGGCCCCTGCCTTCAGTAAGTTAGGTTTAGGCTATATTCCCAGATAAATTCCACGCACGGTTTCGTTTTTGTTTGTTCTAACGTTATATATACAGTCAATGTTTTCAAGCCCTGTGTTGCTAACATACCTAGGCTGTGAAATTAAGGTCTAGCCTACTGGTGGGTTTAATTGAATTTGAGCAATAGGAAACCAATTTACATCTGGCTCGCCAAAATCATAGAAATTATCATTACAAGACACTTACAGTAGCTCCTGTAATCCAAGACAGGTTTTCTTCGAGTTGTTAGGCTTTAGAGTATTTAGTTTAACAAATGACATGGAAACAAACATAATTCATTTCATCCACATATCCTTATGCACAATGCACAACAGTTTAGCTTAAACCGTGAGAATCAAGCAAACCTCACGGCCGTCAGCAGGGCCTTAAAGTGACAGGCACTGAATTCGACTTGCACATCACCAATGCAGTAATGACATGAAAGAGTAGTCTAAATAGTTTAAACTTTATAAATACGAATAGTTTAGCTCACAGGACAGATGTGGCATTTGATTAAGCTTTAATTTTGTGTAATTAATTGTAAATAATACGTTCTTTGTTGTTCATTGTGCCATTTCTTGTTCGTTTCATTTCAATTTCTAATAATAATGTAAGTAATAATTACTAATAATGTAAATGGAAGGAAATCTGACTTCATTGCACTGCAGTATGATAAGTTTGTTTATTTATATTTGATTTTATTCAAATAAAAAGAAATTTGATTTAAGAGTACGGTCTTTGTCCTTCAATTTATGAGTATGGTGTTTGATGCATGATTTTATGATGCCACCCTTGAATTAATCAGTGCTCCACTAAGGCCACCCCTGTTAAAAAAGTCTAGAATCGCCACTGTTTGTGCGAACTATTACTTTCGCCACAAATTAAAATCAAAGTTTGACGGTTGATCAGCTGAGCATAAGCTTCTTCGTTACTAATTCCAAAACGTCACTTTAGAACTAGTAACGAAGGAATGTTGAGTTGCTTCATTGAAAGCCTATTGTATCACTGCATTAAAACCATACTGTAGCATGTTTTAGTATTATGAGAGATAGACTGAGCGAGTGATTAACGTACCTGCATCTGATAGACAGAGCACTCATTATTCATATTGATGATGATATGACATTAGTTTGAATGTTAACTGAAGAAAACATAAATATCAGTTCATCTGTTAAAGTCCCCCTGAAATCAAAATTAAAGTTTTTTGTCTTTTAGTATGAATATATTAGCCTTAAGATTATCTATGAGCTAGTGTGCTTCAAAACAACGAAAAATTCGCGTTTACAAGATATGGGCATTCAAAACTTACAGTCTTGTCACTTCCGCCAATATGAATCAACGATTTTGATGATATCACCGTGCACTTCAGTTTCTCATCAAACGTTCTGTCCAATCACATGCTCTCTAGAGTCCGTAGTGTCCCGCCCCCAACACAGAGACGTAATAACCCGGAGCAGATCATATGCGCTCATGTGTGCGATCGGCATCTATTAAACTACACAGCCTCAGCATGATTCTGATCACTATTTTGTTTTAGCAAGAGTTTGTGGGGTAATTTATTAATCTGTGGCTGTCATAAGTTTACAAATGCGGCTTTACCGAGCTCAATGGCTCTGGCCGGAGCAGATATAAATGGAACGCTATTGGCTATTCAAAACAAGTGGGCGGGGCTGGGCGATATGTTTTTGTTTCAGTCACGGCATAGAATAACGCTGCGTGTTTCAAGGCACTTCAGTGGACCTTTAAAGGTGATTTTGCTGCTCAGTGCATTTATTCGCTGTGTCAAGCTGTTGTTGAAGCTAAAAATAACTTCCGCTTAACTTTTCATTTTAAAAGTCCCAAAGTCACTAATAATTGCTCACTCATGAAACGGTCTCTTGTCGCCATCTAAAGGCGGAACAATGAAACGTTAACTAAATTCACCAATCGTTTCTCATTACTAAATACTATTATTAAATACATTATTTAAAGTATAGTTTATATACATTTTATTTATTGAGTAACAATATTTAATAAACAACAACAACCAAAACTGGCATCAAAAGGGGTTAGATTTACCCATAACGAATTGCATGTCATGTGTAACCACTACAGATACATCAGAGCCAGCGGTAAATTCCAGAAGATCTGGCCGTGGTGAGAGCGCTCTGGAGCGGATTGATGAGTGCAGACGATATGGCTCTCGCACGTCCGAAAACGTCGAAGTAAATTTTCAATCAGACGTTATCTTTATGAACAAACTGCATATTTGAACTATAAACAAGTACATTCTCGCCTGAAAACCTCTTAAAACTACATTCCGTGACACAAAAAGAGTAATATTTATAAAATGATACCTGTTTTGGACGTCTGCCATGACACTCGGAAAAAAAAACAGTCCCGCTAGAACACGCGGAGTGATACAAAATTGTGAAAGGGCGTTCCTGTAGCGATACCAGTAGAATATCTCACGGTTCTCAACAAATTAGATTTGAGAACCAGAACGAACTGTTGTATAAACATATATATTACATGGAAACTTAATGACCTAGAATTGTCACTGTTCTTATTTGGGACTATTTTTTTGTTTCCTTAATTCCCATAGAATCAAAGCTAATTTTGGTGTGTTTTTTTTTTTTTTCCAGCAGAGAGAGACTGGAGTGGAGGCAATAGAGACTAATGCAGATGTGGTGCCAGAGGTGGTGGACATTCAAGGTCCTGTGCAAGAGGACATCCCATCCAAGAGATCTAGAGATTCTTTTACTTTAGCTGATCTACTTGGACAAACATATGGTGCAGTGAGACCCTCACTGATAAAAACCATACATGAACTGGCAGAGGAGGAGATGAAAAAATACAAGGAAGCAGCACCGATCAAACGCACATATTTTGGGACTGTCCCATTGTTCAACACTTTTGGATTGAAGTTAGGGGGCTTGTACAAAAGCTCCTTAAAGTGAATCTTTCCTGGGACCCTTTAACCTTTTTACTGGACAAATTCCCAGATTATCTGTCCCATGATCAGAAAACGTTGCTACATCTCTTACTAATGGCTGCAAGAAAAATGATAACAACCTATTGGTTGAAACCTGAACCACCCACGGTCTCACAGTGGATACAAAAAATCAGACAGTTATATTCAATGGAACAGTTGACAGCACAACTACAGCTGAAGACTCACATCTTCGAAAGAAGATGGGGACCAGTTCAAAGCCTTGTTGGATAGGCCATTTATGTCTCTTTTATGTTTGTATTTTTGATTGAAGTTTGTCTATTTATTTTTATTTTTTCCTCAGATCTTTATTGTAACCATATATATCTTTATTTGTGAGCTCGGGCCCAATCTCAGGACTGTTGTTATTGTTTGTATTTATGTTGACTGTTGTCAATAAAAGTTAAAAAAAAATAAAATAAAATAAATTGACACTCACTTCTGTACTGTATGTATACCTTGACATACATGGCACCCTCTACCTTATTTTTATAAGCACTTTACGACAAAGATAATTTGCATTGTGTGCATGTCGACTGATGTAAGACACGTTATCATTTCAATCAGAAATAATGTAAAATAAATTAGAAAAAAAAATCACATACATTTAGTAGTGTTCAAAACAGAAAAAGGAACGAAAATTTACACTAGCAAGGTTTTTGAACAATAAGATTTTTTTTAGTTTTTTTTTTAAAGAAGTCTCTTCTGCTCACCAAGCCTGTGTTAATTTGATCCAAAATACAGAAAAAAAATTTAATTTTAAAATATATTTACACATTAAAATAACTGTTTTCTATTTGAAAATAGTTTATAAATGTTATTTATTCCTGTGATTTCAAAGCATTTTTTTAGCTTTTGCTGTATTTTGTATCAAATAAATGCATGCTTGGTGAGCAGAAGATAATTCTTTATAAAAACATTAAAAATCTTACTGTTCAAGAACATTTGACTGATAGTGTAAGTAAAAAACAAACACATTATAGTGGCATTCACTATAAACATTTTTTATAAACACCCAGCCTAAATATTTAAAGTGAATCTCCTTTCTTATACGTCACCAATCTAAAATGTGTGTGCTTCGCGCTTGACTTTAATTTCTTTATATAAATAGCCTTGGAATACAAATTTCAGCATGTTTCAGATGAGAAAAAACGTGATTTATAATTAAAAAAAATACTATATTAATTTTCATAAAAACGGAAAAACACGATTTTAAGAGTGAATCGAATAACTGTGAATTCACGTTTCAGATTTGTGCGTGCAAGTGTATAAATATTTATCTTGTGCTGTCCACGTATTTTATTCTTCTGAATGTCTTTGCATTTAATTTTCATTTGTGTGCGATATATTTTTACATGCGTTTTTAAATCTTTGATTCACGCTTGTTATTTTTCGATCTGTGACCGCAATACTTTTGAAGGAAATTTAACCCCATAATTTAGGGATCAAACGAGTGAAAACCAACCTGTTTGTTCCTCAGTGTCTTCTTCTTTGACTCTGAATGTCTTCTCAATCTTCACATCTTCACTCTCCTCTTTAATAAGCGCTGTCTTTGTTTGATCCTCAGTATCTTCTTGTTTCAGACTGAATACTTCTTCAATCCTGATGTCTTCAGTCTCCTCTTTAATAACGGCCATCTTTATGAACACTAGACCTCAGTCGCTTCAGCAGGAGTTTTTCTGACACTCTGTCGAGAATAAGATGAGAATAACAGAAAGAAAAGTCAATCCAAACTGAATCTCTGGGTGCTCCCTAGTTCAGTAGTCAGCACACTAGTAAGGGAGTGAGTTAAATCACCGGATTAGACAAAAACACCCAAAACTAGCACTGTAACATTAATATAATAACATTAATATTTATAATGAAAGTTAAGATTTATGACCTGTATTTAGTTGACCTCATTTAACAGACTGTACTTTAATGAAAACATTTTTCTATTGGTTTAAGTTTGCCTAAAATAAACTGATTAAACTTAAATTCCGTTAATACATTTTAGATAACACATTAATATGTCAGTCAAAAATAAACAATTGTTTCTCAATCTCTTGTAAAACTGTGAAGTTGATTAAACGGGTTCTACAGTTTAAATGTTTTAAACACAAACCTGTCTTCAGTCGAATCACAACAGACGCAGGAGCAGCGCACACTCATGACGTCAGCTCAGCAGCGCGCCAAAATAAAAGTCCTGTTCGCTGCTGCTGTCTGAATGCAGACATTAACGGGTGATTCTTAGACTATGGGCACTTTTATGTACTTTGGTCATATTTTTAAAAATACATACAATTTTGGACAAATTCCTCTTTATTTGTCAAGCTAACAATAAAACCAACCTAAAAAAAATTTACTACCTTTCTATTATGATTTTTTCATACTTTTCAACCTTCTTATAGGTGTCAAAATCAGTGTTTTCTCCTTGTCGCACACCCAGACTTTTAAACTTCAACAATGATAATAGAGTTTAAAAATATGACTTATCTGGTAACTATTAATGTACCTGAATTAAGCACTAGTAAAATAATTAAAATACATTATAGTGTTTAATGTGAGACCTCTATCAATATTTCTTTTTATACAAAATATAGCTGTCGCACAGTATTGGTGTCATTTCCACCACAGCACTGTAATGTATCTTTAAAAAGTTTGTGTGAAAGATTTTTTAGGTGGTTTCAATGGAAATGTTCAGGGACATCAGAGCACATGTTGGACATGGAGGGAATTTAAATTTTCATCAACAACAAATGAAGAAAAATCAAAGTAAATATTGCTTGATCAGTGAATATATTTATTCTACGTCATTTCCACCACATACTGTACCATCAAGGGTGTTATTAAAAAGCTAAAAATTTTAAGTTAAATAAGAGTATTTTACATACACAAAATGCTAAGTAATAATTCAAAGCCAGTCAGTGAAGCTATCTTCCATTTTTTCACAAAAAACTACAGAAATGTCATTTCCACCACAGTCATTTCCACCACACTGCCCTCTGTGGTGGAAATGACATTTATGGTTACAAAGTACAATTTTTATGGATTGTGAAAATAGATTTGCATGATCTGCAAATGTTTCAATCCAGAAACAGTCATGTTCCAGCATAGGGATCAATCTTTTCTATATTTACCTTAATTTCTTGTCATTTCCACAATACGCTGTCATTTCCACCACCACCATGTCATTTCCACCACACACACATTTTTTAAAAATATTTAAAAGGTTCTTATCACACATTAAAAAATTATCCACAATTTATGAACCATGCTCTACTTAATATAAAAACCAAAGTTATTCTATTTTTTAAATAACAGCTGTATATTGACATGCACATTTGTTCATTGCAGGTCAAAAATAAAAAGTAAAATATTAACTATTTCTCTTGTAATCTAAGTTTGTCCTCTTACAGACCTTAAAACTAGACAAATTATTTAAACTTATGAGACTGTTATGTGACTTTTGAACAAATTTTTTTTTCTTCAAATTCTCAAGGCTAAAAGTGCACCTAGTTGAAGAAACGCCCTAACACAGAACACGAATACAATTAAAGAGCCGATGGAAAGTCGGGTTTTATTGTATGCGCGAAAACATATTTAAATGTATGTTGTCCAACTATTAGAGTGAGATTTTGTCTAAAAGGAAAAACTAACATAAATTGTAAACATAAATACAATACAAATGCAATAAAAAAATCGAATGTATGAGTTGATTAAGCAGAGGTCATTCTTGTTTCAGTATTGAAAATGTCTAAAAAAATAACAAAAAAATAAAATGTCTACAAATCATGACAAGATATATATATATATATATATATATATATATATATATATATATATATATAT